>NW_022196891.1:2068393-2093689 GCF_008632895.1 Mastomys coucha
TGTCTCTGTGATCCTGTGATTCTGTGATCCTGTGACCCTGGGCTTGTTAGAGCACCTGGGAGTACAGCAGCTTCCTCTGGGTGTTTTGGGACTGGCTGCAGAGCCAGGGCCCAAGGTCTGCTCACACCCCAGCCCAGAGAAACTGGAAGGAACCCAAGCCACTCTGCTATAGGAGTTCCTTTGTGCCTGGTCGAGCTGGTCCCAGTTACTTCCGGTGTTGGGACACATGTTGGGTCCTCCTCACCCCTGATCCTGAGAGTGTCAGAGCTCCTAGGAGTGGAGCTTCCTCTGGGTGTTGTGGGACTGGCTGCAGAGCTTGCGCCCAAGGTCCGCTCAGCGATAATTCCATTTTTAAAATATCTGTGCATTTGCTCTGCCTTAAGATACTGAATAAATTGATAATGAATTGTTAATATGCTAACCTTGAAAATCCTAAATGAGCATTCCCTTTCAAATATAGCCAGATGCTTTTTCCAACTATTCTAATCATATTATGGTAATATAATATTTACTTAGTAATGGTATGCAAGTGAGCTTTTGGGTCACTAAATTTAGTTTTTAGGAGGCAATAATTTTAAGTACTTAAAATCATACTGAAATTATTTTATGAAAAGAAACCAAAGACTATTCTGAAAATAGTTGCTGATTTAAATAGATTTTTATCCTTAAAGGTTCTGTTAATTAAATGTAATATATTTCTGACCATTTCAATTGCCTATGAAGCAAAGTAAATCCTGTATCAGTAATAAGTATATATTTTATCACTAATTAACCCATAGGTCTTTCTTTTATGTTACTTAGGTAAAACCCCAGTTCCAAGAGATTTTAAGACTCTCTGAAGAAAACATCGGTAAGTATGTCCATTATTATTACTTTAAGAAAAATAATTTAACCTTTTTATTCAGGAACAGTATTATATTTAGTTACAGTATTCAGTATCTTTAAATTATATACATTTAGAAGAGTAATTGAAAGGAAAATGTGTATCATGAAGCTCTTAGTCATCCCTCTGGGCCATGTCAGTTATCTTCCCATGGGATGAATTCTTCCTTCCTCGTTTTAATTTTAAATAACTACTTTGTGACCAAACTGATGTAAGGCCAAGTTTTTCAAACTAGGTGCTTAATCCTTAGAGTGTGTCATGGTGTGCTCAAAATACTTTATCTTAAGAAGCAGCATTAGCAAAAAAGAGTAGAAATGACATAAAATAACAGTGGAAAGTAATAAGGGTTATGGAAGGTTTTGTTTTGTTTTGTTTTTAATGAAATAGAAAATTTAAAGAAACTATGGGTCTGTGTGATCAAACTTTGCATTGACAGTGCAGGTACAGTATCACTCTAGGCCAGTGTCACTGGCCTAAGAAAGTGATCATGTATACGTCTTGTAGCCCTGTGTATTTTTTCAGTTCTAAGAATAAATCTTAAAAAATACTAAATGAAATATGTAGCAACTTCTGTTTCTTCAATCCTGAACACATGGACAATTCTTTGTCTAAAATCTTACCTTAATCATGTGATTAGATGGTCTATAAAATTACATTTCTGATGTCCTTAGAAGTAGTTGAAGAATGAATAAAATGTCAGTGACATTTGGTACAGATTTTTTATTATTTTGTTTTGTTTTGAAAGAAGCAGAGTTAAGACCTACTTCCCAAAATTTACTATCTTAGTTGGGGTGCCTATTGCTGAAACCAATCACCATGACCAAAAAGCAAGTTGTGGAGAAAGGGATTATTTGGCTTATATTTCTGTAGTGCTGTTCATCATTAAAGGAAGTCAGGACAAGAACTCAAACAGGGCAGGATCCTAGAGGCAGGAGCTGATGCAGGAGCTGTGGAAGGATGTTACTTACTGGCTTGCTTCACATGGCTTGCTCAGCTTGACTTTTTTTTACAGGACCCAGACCACCAGCCCAGGGAAGGCTCCACCCACCATGGGCTGGGCTGTCTCCCATTGATCATTAATTGAGAGAATGCCTTACAGCTGGATCTCATAGAGACATTTCCTCAACTGAGGCTCCTTTGCCTCTGACTCTAGCTTGTGTCAGATTAACATAAAACCAAGCCAGTACAGTTACTTTTAGCAGTTTTTTTTAAAGAGTTGATATTTGGAATGCCTAGTTGTTGATGCTTGAGTTGGTTACTAATTCTGATGATGAATTAGTGAAGAAAAAATTAAGTTATTAAGAATTAACAGCTTTTAAATTAAAGTTAACTGTGAATAGTTAGTTGTTCAGAAAAAAAGTGATCATTAACCCCATTTTTAAAGCCAGGATTGCTAAATACCACTTACTGCAGCCTCAGATTTACTCTCTGCTACCACCGTCATGTTCAACTGACAGCATATTCTCCCATGAAAAGGTTACCTTTACCAGCAAATAAACTTTAAATGCTAGCTAATCTGAGACCTGTTTTGTTGTTGTTGAAATCACATCCAATTGTTAAATGTATATTTTCAACTCAGTTTCTTATATATATGGCTCTAAAACTGAATTTACTAAAAGTAGAGGTACAGTAACAACATCAAAAAAAGTTTTAAGAACATAGAAACTAACCAATTAAAGCAAGTATGTAGTAATCAATAAATGAACTAAATAATTTACCTCATTGTCATGTCTGGAAGTTTTCTTTGTAAGTCTCACTTTATCTTGGTATTTGTAGACAATGACTCTTAGAGAGTGGTCATATGTCACACAGTCATGGTTAGAATCTCTTGCTTTTCTTTATTTTCATTTATGTAGTCTAATTCCTCCTCCTCCATGAACATTATCAGGGCACTGTCTGGCCCAAAACCTACAGTACATACAGTTGGGGACTCTGGAAACTAGAATCCCCAAGATAAAGCAGGCTAAAAAATGAATTTCTGGGTACTACTTTTAGTTAAGTGCCTTTATGTTTTACAAAATGCTACAACCTAACGGCATATAGGTTTACCAAGACCTGGCTACGTGAGTGCTTCTTAAAGTTTTGGGGGGCTGAAAAGATGGCTCAGTGGTTAAGAGCACTGACTGCTCTCCCGAAGGTCGAGTTCAAATCCCAGCAACCACATGGTGGGTCACAACCATCTGTAATGAGATCTGACGTCCTCTTTTGGTGTGTCTGAAGACAGCTACAGTGTACTTATATAATATAAATAAATCTTTGGGCCAGAGCAAGCAGGGCCGGAGCGAGCAGAGGTCCTGAGTTCAGTTCCCAGCAACCACATGATTGCTCACAACCATCTGTACAGCTATAATGTACTGATATACATAAAGTTAATAAATAAATCTTTAAAAAAAAAAATAAAAGTTAAAAAAAAAAGAGAAAGAAAGTTTTTGGTTTTTTATTCTAGAAACAGGAGTCTAAGATCCCAGTTTGGCTATTAAATTCCCTTTTCAGAAGTGTGTGTACTAATGCCACTTCAGAAGTAGTAAGTTGTGGTTAACAGCACAGAATGTGTCTTCACCAAAATGCTTCCCAAAAGAATCTTGTAAATAGTTGTGTTTTTAAATACAATTGTGATTTTCACTTTTGTCTTTACACTTAAGGTATACTAGAACTTTTAAAAATATTTTAATAATTTTAGATTCCTCAGCAGGAAATGGGGTCCTCACTAAAGCTACTGTCCCCATTTATGCAACAGGAGTTCTCACGTGCTACATTCAGGTAAGAGAAGTGTCTCCTCTCCAGTAGGTGACTTCTCATTAGACAGTATCTCATGTTTGCTTGCTGAGGTCAACCCAAAACCTCTAGCTTAATTGAAAAATGTTACCCAGAAGAAAACAAAAACAAAAGTGTTACTTATTTTTTCAGGAAATATTTTGTAATGTGCATATTTGAATGTTTCCAAATTAAGTATCAATTTAACAAATTTAACATTAGATTATATTTACTTAGCATAATTTCTTTGTGTTCCATGATGTTTTCTATAAATAATAATACATGTACTAGATAAACCACGTTAGAAAATACAGTAGAACCTTGATTTTACCCAGGTACCCTTTAATAATACTTTATTTTTCTTAGTTACCTATATATAGTAAGCTACCCCAAGCCATAGTATTTTATAGCAGTTTTAAAGCATTGTACTAGTTCATGATTCTGCAGTCAGCACAGGGCTTGTCTGACTTTTGCTTGGCTTGCTATGGTCATTCCTGCTGCATACGCTGTTCTGTTGATGGAACTTTGATAAGGGTGACTGAGCTTCACCACCCATGTGACAGGGCCTCCCTCTATCTTCCATTACCTGACCTGGTGATTCAGAAACATGAGGGGAATGAAAGTAGAATGTGCTAAACTAAAGTTAGTCTCGGAATTGGCACAACTTAATGTAAATAAGTCACAAACCCAGCCCAGATTCAGGAATAGAGAGCTAAACTAGTGTTGATGTTAGGAGTTGTGGTTCATTACTGCTGAGGCAACAGACTGCCACACTGTATTCACTGTTACTTCAAGTAAATTATCTGTGTCAAGGTACAGTAGCAAGTGGAGCATAAGAAAGAAAAAGCATGTTTTCTTTGATTATTTCCTGGGTTTTTACCCATAGATACCTAGCTTTTTTGTCCCTTGATTTCTACAAGCATCACAGTTAAAACTCACTACTGTACCATAAATACCAGCCATCTAAGTTCTGGTTCAGTTAAAAGTAGCACAGTACTCCTTAAAGCTTTTCTAAATGAATTTCTATGATATCATAATACAGATATTCAGTAAATTTCTAGGTAGGGTATTTTCGGTCACGAAGCATTGACTGAAGTATTCCTGAAGTAGTGAGTCCAAACAGCACTGTGGACAGTAGTATAATACTGCTCTCTTCTCCATTTGATTTGGAAGTTATGTCAACATAGTATCAAATCTGATAATGAATTTTTCTTTCTAACTTCACAGTTTTGATAGAGATTTGATTTTGACCATGTTTTAAAACATAAGTTACCAGATACAAAATATGGTATATAATAGAACTGGGACATGTAAGTCAAATAAATCCTTCCCCCCCCCAAAGTTGTTTTTGGCATGGCCTTTATCACAACAGAAGAAAGTAACAGAAACCAAGTTACCTAAAACATACTTAACGCTATTATGAGTAAGGACCTATCCCTGGAGTGACTCTGAAATCTAAATATATTTTAGTATCCAAAATGATAAGAGCATTTCCATCACAGAACATTTAATAAATTGAGGTGGTAATTAGAGATTGCCCAAGTTGCACATTTCAGAAAACATATACCAGCATTTGATGGTTCTTTTTGCTAAGTACTATTTGTGTTAGGATAAACCACAACCTATAGTTATATTAGGAAACAAAGACAATCTTGAGGACTAAGGATGTAGCTCAGTGCTAAAGTACTGCCCATCATGTACTGGACACCCCCACACACACACATATACACAATTTCTCACATATATAAGGCAATATTATTTGATTTGTTATTTTTTAAATGGGAAGTAATTATAGTTAATTTAAAAACTCAAAAGACTCCATGCTCATTTGGAAGTCTGTTTTTAGCCCTTATTTCACTCTAATCTTTTGGACTTCTAGTTTGTTTCTGAAAGTTATATTTACTCCGTTTGGCTTTAGTGGTAACTTGGTTTCTGTTACTTTCCTCTGTTGTGATAAAGGTCATGCCAAAACAACTTTAGGAGGGAAGGGTTTATTTGACTTACATGTCCCAATCATGGTCTATCATTGAGGAAAACCAAGGCAGAAATAAAACAAAGGCCATGGAGGAATCCTGTTCACAGGCTTGCCGTCCATGGCCTTTGCAGCCTTATGCAGCCCAAGACCACCTCTTCAGGAATAGCTCACCTGGGCTGGGCCTGTCTCAGGAATCATTAATCAAGAAATGCCCACAGACTTGCCTATAGACAATCTGATGAGATAGTTTTATCAGTTGAGTCTTCCTTTTCCTTATGACTCTAGCTTTTGTCAAGTTGACCAAAAACAAACAAACAAAAAAAACTAAGCAGCACAGTGGTTTAAAAAAAAAAAAAAAATGAAATTCTCTATCTCACCTTGATTTGAGGTAGTCCAGTCTTCCTTCTGGACCTTCTGGTGTGTCCAGAAGCTGTTTGTCCTTCACGTGTATCCTTGTTGGCTGTTTGACCTTAATTTATGTATTTATTTCCTGGAAAAACATCAGATTCCTTCCTTTATGCATTCCATTCAGATTAATTTTACCTCTGGTCTAACAGGTTTGTTCATTTCTTAATAAAAATTATGAAAGTCATAATGATTCATTGAATAAGGCTTGAAAATGCTACTAATTTATTTTTAAACACAGACTTAAACTATTTCTAGAGCAGCTGGAGTTTTCTCCGCTATTGCAAACTTAATTCTTGGAACTTTTTACCATTAGAAGGGCAATTGTTTTGGTGGTCTGTATTAGCTGTGTATAGCCAACATTTATGGTAACTAAAATTGATAATATAAATTTTAATAAAATATATGTTAAATCAAGATGAACCAATGGAACTTTTTATAGCATATAGATATATATCAGAGTCATCTAATACTAAGGATACTGTCCTCAGTACTTAAGGCTGTTATCTAGTGTGGCTAAAGAATTTTTTATGCTACTTAATTTTTTAATTTAAATATAAATAATCATGGCTACTGACTACTATATTGGACAGCAAGATCTAAGTCAGGTTATGATAGACTTTGACCTCATATTGTAATCATGGTTAAGTTTAATGAATAATATTTTTAAGTGGGATCTATTGTCCTCATGTGGTAATCATTTCTTATTAAAGCTATGTAATTATGACATTTATTTCTACTTAATTGTTTGGGAATTCATCCTGAGTATTTTCCCTCTGTAGGAAGAGGACCGGAAGCTGTTAGTCGGCTTCCTGGAAGACGTGATGACACTGCTTTCACTGTCTCATGCACCTCTTGACAGCCTGAAGGCTTCTTTTGTGGAACTTGGGTAAAAACAAAGTAGCTTATGGTGGTTTTGCTTTTGTTTTTAAAAGCATATTAAAGAAAAAGACATAAGACTTGGGAAACTGAGTCTCAAACAAGGAAGGGAAGCACCTGAGTGTTAGCAGTGGGAAGTCCCACCTAAGAGTTTAAAATTAAAAGCAGATAAAAGAAGCACCCATCCAGATTGAAGCAGGGCAGTGGTTTCCAGAAAGGTGGGAAAAGGTGCTATCACATGCTTCAACAGGAAAATAGTATAAGATACATGATTTTTTTTCATATGGATTTATATAATGAAGGAATGACTAAGCCTAATCACGTAACTATTGTTTTTAAGAATTAACATTTTACATTTTGAGTTGGTTTGGGTTTTACTTGATTATTCTTAAATATTTTTGTAGTCAATGTGTTGTGAGTTTTTAATGAGAAAAGCAGTATTAGTACTTACTTTGAAGCTTGTAGAAAAATATAATCAAGTACTTTCCAGAAGTGAAAAAAGAGCCTCGATTGAAAACTACTATCATGGACCCTGTACCCAGCTCCCTGTGATGTGCTTAGTGTCCCTAATCATAGTTACTGCAGTACTTACACCTCAGTCATTCTTTCTCTGTGGTACTAGAAATTAAATCTGAACCCTTATATATGCTAGACAAATGCTCTCCCACGGAGCCTCTTTTTAATTTTTTTTCATTTGTTGTGAACAGAATCTCACTTAGTTGCCCTAGCAGGCCTTGACTTGAGTTCATGCTATAGCTCACACAGCACTTGAAACTGGTAATCCTCCTCCCTACCTTTGTCATCAGCTGCAATACAGGCCAGAGCCACTAGGATGTACACTCACTAATAACACCCTCTTCTATTTGAATGGGCTTTACACTATAACCATGTGACAAAACAGGCTTGTATAGACCTTGACTACATTGTGGAGACTAGCCTAGAGCTTTGACTCTCACCTCCTATGTTCTGTATATAGGAATGTCCTACCATTCCTGTTTTTATTTGTAATTTCAGTTTTCATGCTATTAAATTGTTTAGAATTTTTGTCACAATTATAGATGCTTAGAGAAGTGCAATTCTGAATATGGTTTACACTTAAATATAAAGTTACTTTTTTGTGGGATCTTAGCTGTGATATAATAAACATACACTTCATATGCTCTGCCAGTGTTTTATCATTAACATGCTTATGTGTAATAAATATATATACACATAGATAGTAATTTTTCAATGCAGCAGTTAGACATGTGGCTTAGATCTTAATGTTGTCATTTTTCTTCCACAGTGCAAATCCAGCCTATCATGAGCTGTTGCTAACTGTTTTGTGGTATGGTGTTGTTCATACTTCTGCACTTGTCAGGTGTACTGCAGCTAGGATGTTTGAGGTATGTTACGTTCTCTTTTCTTGCTTCTATTTGTGATTTCCTTTGGAAAAGAAAAAGTTTTAAGTTTTAATACCATGTATATGTGTGTACATATTTACTTACTGATTTGTGACATTAAATAGTATCTAGTTGTGTACTGTGTGATGGGGCAGAACTTTAGCTTTGGCAAATTGAAGAATGTTTTCTAGCCTTATTGGTTCTTTTAAATGTTGTTCTTGGTTTCATTTCTCCTTTAAACCTTACTTGATTTGCATCTTGTTAAATGTTTCTGATTGTCCTTTTCTATTTACTGAGGTAAATAACTATTCGAGCTAAAACAACATGGAGTATTGCTTAAGATGTAGTATTCTTTATTAGTATTAAATACAGTTACTTGCAATTATAGTGTTTCTTCACATACCATATCTGGAATAGGATCCCTAGTCACTGACTGCTTACAAGGCAGGAAATTGTTCTGTAATATACCTAAATTTTATTAACTTACTATCTTCCTAATATGATGTGATAACTAAGAATGCCTTTCAGTTTACACATTAGGCAGCACATTATATTCATAGACATAAGTTCTTATTTTTAGATCTCACAATCCTCAATTGGTTTAGTTTTGATGCTGTTGAGTTTTACTGTAGAGCCAGGCTACCTGGGTTCAGTTTCCATCTCTTCTACCATCGTTATTAATTACTAGGACAGAGTTGAACTTGTCGCTATATTAGTTTCCTCATCTACAAGATGAAGATAATGATTAAATGTATCCTACTCAAATGATTTTTATCAATATTCTGTGAGCTAGTAAAGCCCTTAAAATGGTGTCAAACATACAAGCCATTATAATTGTTGGTTGACATGTCACTGCTTTTCTAATTTGTGATATTATCTCACAAAATAATAAAACTGTGTAAGTAATGTATAAACTAAAATTATCTCTTTATGCCTATGATTGTCTTTTTTTTTTTAATTTTTTTCAGACACTATATTTTGGTAATATTCTTCTCCTTCCTCAGCTCCTTTTAGATCTTCCTCATCTCTTACATATCCAACTTCAAGTTCTGTCTCTCTCAAAAACAGTTTTGTAAAAAAGTCAACAAAAACACTTAAAATCAAATAAGCTTTAAAAAAAAAAAAAAGAAAAGGAAGAAAATCAATAGGACAAGAAAAATACCCAAACAAAACAAAACAAAGCAAAAAGAACTCAAAAAACAATAAAGAGCCCTATCCTGGAGTGTGGATGATATATACCTAGTGACACTCCATTGGAAAAAACTGATTTTTTTTCCTCTCTCAGCCAGGTATCAGTTGCAAATAGCTTCTCTATTAGGAGTTAGAACTTAAAATGTTTCTGAGAAGAATTAATTAAAATCTTCCTAAATTTAAGAATTTCTCTATAATTTAAGATAAACTGTAATTGGAAGGATAAAATACTGAATATATTTAAAATATTTGCTTTCTATAATTTTCAGTAACAAGATTGATCAAACCTGAATAAAACTCTCTTGGCCAGGAAGTTGAAAGTTTTGTACTTTTTTTTGTTTTTAAGATGATCTAAAATTAAGATTATTTGTTGAAGTCAATGCCAGAGTAATTTTGATGTTTTTATCTGTACAAATTCTTCTTGAATAAGTAACTTTGATTATTCAGTGTGCTCAAGAGTGGATATTACCATGAAGATGGCTTTCTTCATTCCTCTCAAGAGAAAAATGTGTCATTTCAAAAGCTGTCATTAACACACTCTTTGTGCAATTTAACTCTGAGACCTAAAAACTAACTTCTTTCTTTTGACTGCTAGTTTCTAAAAGGTATGTATATTTCAAGCATTTCAAATAAATAAAAGTAGCTTTCCCCACTTCACGTTTGGTTTTGCTTGTGTGTCTGCTTTGAATGCTTGCCTCCTGAATGCCCAAGGTTCTGTGTTCTGTCCCAGGAACACATAAGATTAGATGTAGTGCTGCAGAACTTAAGTTTATGGTGATCCTCTGATGCCTGAGAGTTCAAGGCCAGCCAGGGCTACCAGAGAGCTTACCTCAAAAGTAAAGTAACAGGATTAAATAATAGAAGTGAGAAATTGATATACTAGGAATTTAATTTGAAATACTTTCTGAGGTTTAACACACACTCAGCTTTGTTTTTAGATAGCAGGACATGGAGAAACCCAATGGGTTATATTGTTCCTGGTGCTAAACAACATACCATGTCTTACTTTTTGAAGTAAACAATGAATGTAATTCTTTTCTGGGGGACACAGTGACTTCCATGTTAAGTGACCTTCTAGAGTGACAAAATACAGAAAAAAAAAAATCACATGGCTATTAATCGTGAGGTTATTGAACTATATCATTAGACTTTAACTCAAAGAAAGGACTGACCTGAGTTAAGATAAATAAGAATGAGTCAGTCTGTTGTCTGGTTCTACTTTCGACCCTGAACAAATGCACATTTCTACAAGTCTGAGATTTTCATCTGCTAAAACTTTGATAATGTTTTGTATTTGCCTCACCAGACATAAAAATCAAAAGATACAGTATGTAAAATAGCTAGTAATTGATAACTCTTAAAATTATTAACTAATTTTCTAGCTTTTTAAAAAAAAATTACCTAAAGGATCCTAGAGCAGTGAGAAATTAACTTGTCCTCTAAATTACCCCCTTTGAAATGATGAATTCAAGATACCAGGCATCAAGATAGGCCTTACTGATTCGAACTTAAGCCATCTTATGATGCAAAGAATTTGAACTCCTTGTCCTATTTTTTCCTACCTGAACTTAATATCACTCATATAATAACAAAATATCTTTTGTCACTTTACTCCTGCCTAATTAATGTAGGCATTTAATAATTGTTTCAGAATGCTGAAATCAGTTCTGGAATGAATGGGTTGATAAATGGTAATAGATTATTGCAGAATTAAATATCTTCACATAACGTTTACTAAGTTTTTCATACTTTATAAGAGGAATGCCAGCACATGCACAGAGGTGATTTTGATGCTGAAAGTCCATGGTAGCTCTGTGAGAGCTACAACTAATGAACAGATTGATTAGGATTTAGTAGTTAGATGTGCTTACATTCTGAATCTGGAAGGAGTGACTTCAGTAATCTTTATAAAACAAAATGTATGCTCTATTAGTCTCGTTTTATATTTACTAACCAAAGTATTTTAATGACTGTTAGAGTGATTGATTCTGTTCATCATAGGTACTTTAAAATTTATGTAAGCTTTTAGAAAATTATAAGAAGAAGACCTTTTCAGAAGTAAATTAACAAATGTAATTAAATGGCTTATTTTATAAAAATTCCAAATCATATATTATTGAGTAGTAGTATAACTAAATTCATATTGTATGCATACCTTTTGTCGTGTGCAATAGTTCTTGCTTGCAAATTATTAATACACTCATCATTTGAGCTAGGTGAGAAATTCAGCATTTTCAGATGAGTAAACTAGTCTCCAGATTCTGTAATTTATCTAAGGCTACATACATGGCTAATAATGGAAGAGAGCTGGAATTTGAACCCAAAGCTAATGTCTAGGTTGAACACTCCAGAACATATTGCTGCAGTATATATCTGCAACTCAGATGATAAAGCTGTGCAAGGACAGGTTGGGAGTCCACACATTACTGTGTGGTCCTAATATCTTCACTGTAGAACAGACAGAAGCAGTTTAGTGATGGCTACAAGCCATTAAAGTTTGCTTTCAAAAATGTTTATTTGTATTTTATTGATCATAATAAAATCCTACTCAGTTGACTTTTAATAATTTTACCTACCTAGTTATTATTAATATAATATGTGTCTCCATTTTAGAATTTTTTTTTTAAGAGCTGAGTATAGTGGTGCATGCCTTTAATCCCAAATCTCTGTGAGTTCGAGGCCATCCTGGTCTACATATTGAGTTCCAGGACAGCGGGGAGCTACATAGTGAGACACCCTGTCTGAATAAAACAAAGAAAGAAAAGAAAATTCCCCTTACATTGCATTTTAATTGAATATTAAAATTGAATATAGTCTTTGACCTAAAGAACAAACTGCCATCCAATTGGTGATAAGCCTCTTTGTGGACTGCTAGGCAATTTAAGCTTTCTTTCCTCCTAAGCCTTCCATGCCTTGGTAAGCACTCTAGTAGCAGTATTCGCTTAGCTTCTAATTTTGGTTTTGCTTTTGTGTTTTCTTTCTCTTGGTTGTTCCTCTCTTCTTCCCGTGGCACACTGTTTGCTTTCCATGCACCACCTGTGAATACCCCCTGTGCTGACCAATCAGCTGTTGGTGAAGGGGGTGAATGAGACTCTGGTAGCTCAGAGGGTTGTTCCTGCTCTCATTACTCTCTCCAGTGACCCTGAAATGTAAGTGTTGTCCCTGCCTTCCATGTCCAGCATTCCTTTCCAAATGTGCCTGGTGAGAAATAACCATCATGCGTTAACAGTCACTTGGAAATTGTAACATTGGGTTATATGCCTATTTGATTTTCAACTTTATCATGTTGCTATTAGTACATTGTTGAGGTTGTTTTTTAAGTCAATCTCACAATAAGACTGACTTAGAGGCCATACAATAGAGAAAAAAGTATTAGCATGAATAATCAATAAACACTTTCAAAATGAAAATATGCTGATGGACTATTTCTTCAAGCCAAGAAAGGATGCTCTGCTAATCTCACTAACAAGTTGTTACCAGTGAGTGTAGTGGCATGAACCAAAGGCTTAACATTTTAATGTCTCATGTGGACGACTAAAGCAAGAAAGGCCAGTGAGTCTGCCTGCCCATCCTCAGTCACAGCTAACCCAGTTCTCATTCCAGTTTACCAAACCATTTTTTATTGCATGTTGACTGGTTTACAGCTGACTCTTCGAGGCATGAGTGAAGCATTAGTTGACAAGCGGGTTGCTCCGGCCCTTGTTACCTTGTCCGGTGATCCTGAATTGTGAGTTCACAGACTGTGACCCTGAGTTATCCTGCCTGTCTTATTGAGCATTCTTCTTGGTCTGCTCCTTAGAAGTTTAACTGTCATTGCTAGAGACTAATGTGGGTTTTCTACCTTGTGCTTATTTTGATACATTTGTTAATGATGATCCTATTGTCTTTCAGGGAAGTCTCAGTCTCTTTCCTTTTTGATTTCTAACAGCTCTGTCAGGATTGCTACAATCCCAGCATTTGGCACTATTATGGAAACAGTTATTCAGAGAGAGGTAGGAAATAGACATTCGTTTAAACTCTGTGCCAGTGGTGATGACAGATTTCTGATGACATACCTGAAGGTGGAGTCAGGGAGCATCATAACTTCTATGGCATTTCTTAATTACTTACCAGATATTTGAAAGTACCATAATTTACACTAATTGTTTATTATTAAAAAAAAAAAAAAAGTGATCCATTTCTGTATTGGAGTTCTCAATTACAATTTAAAAATTAACTTTTGCCTAGATGGATATAAGCCAACCTGTATACATTCTTTTTTTTTTTTTCTTTTCTCCTTTTTTAGATAAAATCTCACTAAATAGCCATGACTGGTCTGGTATTCCCTATGTAGGTCAGACTGGCCTTAAACTCACAGAAATCTGCCTGCTTCTGCCTTCCAAGTGCTGGGATTAATGATGTGTACCATCATGCCTAGAGTTCTTATTTTATTGTCATAAAACATTAAACAAAGCTATCTCCCTTTTACAGAGAAAGTAGAGGAGGGAGCTGTATCCTGATAACTCTCATGGATGCTACCTTATAAAATCCTCTAATATGTTATGTAGATCTAGTGGCTTGTACCTCTGTAAACCCTGACTTCCCTGCTTCAGGTGTTCAGCAAGATTTTTCTCCATGAAGATTATCTTGATTCTGAAACTAGTCTCATTTCAAGGTTTTTATATCTATGCCTAACTACAACATTACACATGACACACTTCTCAAGGTACTAGAGAGGCGGTTGAGTAGTTAAGAGCTTTTGCTGCTCTAGCAAAGGACCTGGGTTTAGGTCCCAGCACCCATATGGAGGCTCAAAACCATCCATAATACCACTTTCAGGGAAGGAAGACCTCTTCTGGCCTCTCCAGCCACCAGGTACACACATAGTACACATATATGCATGCATACATGCAAAACACTCATACACACAAAATCAAAATTCTTAAACACTTACCAAGATGAGTTTCAGAGGTTTTTTGCTTCTTTGTCATACTGAGCATATATTTAATACAAATGAAAAAAATTTTGTGGACTAAAAAATAAGTGATTTGTAGACATATTACTCACCAAAATAAGAAATTCAATGAAATTTTATTTTTGTAAAGATTCTTACAATAAAAACTAAATTTTTAGTTATAGAAAGAATATTTTCCCCCTGTTTTTTGTTCTCTACCTATTTCACTGACGAAGCAACAGAAAAAAAGAGCATGTCTTTCTGCAATGCTTGCAGTCTTGCCTGAATTTCAACATGGTCTTAAATCCTAAAAATACAATGTCTTTTAGGGAAATGTGAGTAAGATGTAAGTCAGCCATGACTCACTGCTTTCAAGGGTGGATAGCTGGTACCTGCACTATAATTTGAGACTTATAACTTAGATACAAAAACAAAAAATCAACTTTTCCTGTCATAGTTAGCTCTATTTTTTCCCATTTGTTTTTAATTTTTTTGTCAGGTATGTTTGCTTGTTAACCTAAATTAAGAATTACTACACAAACAGAAAGTGAGATCTTTTCTTAATAAGAAATTTTCACTATAATGGTTTTGCAGTGTGAATCCACTGCCATAGGCCATTTTTAATGTGCTTGTTGTTCACCCTAACAGCATACTCCATTTTTAATAGTCTATTTCTGATTTCAAGTTGCTAGAAAGAGTGAAGATGCAGTTGGCTTCTTTCCTGGAGGACCCTCAGTACCAAGACCAGCATTCTTTGCATACAGAGGTCATCAGAACATTTGGCAGAGTCGGGCCTAATGCAGAACCCCGGTTCCGAGATGAGTGTAAGTGACCTTTCTTCCTGTTCTGCGTTGTTCCATCACAGCCAGGAGCTTGTCTGAGTGTCAAAACCTTGCTGCTCTTTGTTTCTCATGTTCTAAAATCTATCCTGGAATTGATCCCCGTAGTGTTCCTAAATACCAGCTATAAAACACTGAGGGGCTCTCCACCTGTAGTTGCTTAAGAGATTTTCTGAATCAAAATGTTATGGATGCTTTTGTGCTTCTAGTCACTAGTCACATTCTTATCCCTCTTGGCATGCCAACATCCTGATAAACTACTTTGTTTTAATTTTCAGTGTTTAGATCTACATAATGATATGTAAAGTCATTTTCTCTAGTTTCTGCTTTGTCTCCTTTATAACAGTTTGTATTCTTTATAACAGTTTCTTGGGTGGCATCAAATCCACCCAAGCATGTTTGGTATCCAAAAACATGTTTGTTACATATTCCAAAAGCATTTTTGTTATCACTGTGACTTTATAGTCATATTAGTTTTAGGAATTTGCCATCCTTTCTAGAGGATCATAGGATTGACCACTTAAGTCAGTGTGGTTTCTACTGTAACAGTGTATTCTCTAATACACTGTTTATTATATAGCCAGGCTGATAGTCTTTTTTTTTTAAAAAAAAAAAACCAGTTTTAAGATCAGAATGATCAACAAAATATGTTATCTGGACTACAGTGTCTGAAGGTTTATGAGGGCATGAGCACTTACTAATACAATGAGAGTCTCTGCTCATTAGGTGAATGTACTTATAACTGTTACCCAACCAACAGAAAAAGATTGCTCTTCTAGTTATGAGCATGGACAGTCTCAGTGTTATAGCACCACATTTACATGAGGTCCCAGTCAGAGCTCTGAAGGTAGGTTAACATTGAGATGGTAGTTCCTTCGAGGGAGAGAATAGCTCCTAGATCCTAGATTAAGGAATCTACTAATAACAGTGGGTCTTTGGCTTATACCATGTTGTTGAATTTAGTTGCCAGTAGAGCATTATGTATCCTGATTACATATACCCACAAGAGAGATTTGAAAGAAGAAACCATCTAGATCACCATGTGCATGATGTGGAGCAGTTATTTTCATAGATCCATGGAGGCTTTGTCCTTTGTAATTCTAGGCTGACAGTTATTTCTCAGAGCAAACACTATTTGTATTTCAGTGTCTCCTAGAATTTTTAAGAACTGTAAAAAGTAGATCTAATATGTGATAGTTTTATTCATGCAATAGATGCCTACCTATTCAATATGTAAAAATTATATAATAGGAAACAAATTTTCTTCTCCCATTAGTCCCAAAATAATAGTTAAAAGTAAATTTAAGAAAAGCTTTAGTTGAATAGATCTAGTTAGCTGTTGTCTCTGATATCTCTTTAAAAAATCTTTAGGGAAAAAAAGAAATTTGATTCTTACCCCTCCCTCCCCCTTGCTTTGGACTACTTTCCTGTTCAAGGGGCTTTTACCTTGAGAAATTTAATGTCACATCTGTAAATATGACTTACAATGAAATCAAGCCCATATCAAAAAGAATGCTATATTGTTAACTATTCATATTTAGGGGTAATTCTCTTGGTGTTTAGAGAAAGAGTAGAAAAGTTGGAATAATTAGATTATTTCTCACTCTGTTCCTTAACTAACTAACTTTAGTTCTTTCATTAGCACATATTTTTTCCCAATTTTCAATTGGACCTTTAGGTAGTATATCTATTTGAAATTTTGTTTTGGGGTGTTCATCTGGGTGTGTGTGTGTGTGTGTGTGTGTGTGTGTGTGTGTGTGTGTGTGTGTTTTGCCTGCATATATATCTGCATGGCAGCCTGGTACCTGAGAAGACCAGAAAGGGATATCAGATCCCCTGGAACTGGAGTCAAGGATGATTGTGACCCACCATATGGGTGCTGAGAACCACACCCCAGTCCTTTGCACAGTAAGCACCAAGTGCTGTTGACCACAGACCCATTGTACAGTCGCTTGCTTCTGTCTAAACATCAGTTGTTTTATCCAGAACACTTTCCAGCTACTTGCAAGGGCCACTAGGAGTGTACCATCATACCTTGGAGGCTTTCTAAAGACTCATACAAATCTGCTTTGGTTTGAGTTGGCTTCCTTTGGTTTCTATACTCTACCTGTCCCTGAACTAATGACAGCCTCTTGCCTTAACCTCCCAAGCACCAGGTTTCAATCCCCGGCTTCGGATTCTCTTTTTCTAGATTTACTTCAGGTCCAAGTGTATTTATAATCTCTTTGCTTTGGCTGTTGTATCTGCCTTACAATCTTATTTGAAAGTCTCCTAAAATCTAAATTTAAATTCTATGTATTTATCTTTATTTTATTTGCTATTTGAAAGCTTTGCCTAATCAGACTTGAATAAAAGGCTTCTTAGGTATTGTATCTTAATTTTCTTTCCCATTGAAGATGAGTTTTAGAATTATTCCCACCCAGGTTATATGTTATGTTATATACTGTGTCTCTAGACATAAATTTCCTTATGAAAAGATTGCCACTGCTGTGTATCTTGCTTCATTTGTTTATCAATTTTTTTCCAAATGTGAGATAGGAAGGTGAGGTGAGATCACCTGTCCTCAAAACTAACTGGACAGTAACTATAGTGTTACAACCCCTGAAATGACAAATCACTTACTTAGAAAAGCATACATTCTTGCCTTATAAGAAAAAGCATAATTATACAGGTATGAGAGTTGTGTATATGTGGTTGTGATAAAATTTAATAATTTCTTTTTTTTCCCTTTTTAGTTGTTATACCACATTTACATAAATTGGCCTTGGTGAACAACTTACAAATTGTGGATTCGAAAAGACTGGACATTGCAACCCATCTTTTTGAAGCCTTCAGTGCACTGTCCTGTTGTTGTATCCTTGTTGAGCTGAACTATATTTGCTGATATAATCCACTATACCAGTGTAAACCCACAGAAAACCCAGCTAGAAAAATTTAATGGACCTTTTGGAAGTTCTGGTTCAACTTTGCCACATCTGTTTTACTCTACCCATCTCATAATTTTTAAAAGTAGTTTTTAATCCTCTGTTTGTATTTTATAAAAATTATAAAGCCCTGATGAGTTTCCTACCCTGAGCTTTACTGTACAATGAACAATAAATGCAGGGCAGAATGAGCCTAGGCTTTTATGTTCTGGTATTGGATTTTTCAATGAATGTTTAACTTAACCAGTGAAATACTATGAATTTCTCTTAGAGAAATGTTACTCTCTGAAGACATACAGAGCCAACATGGTAGTCATCTCTAGTAACTGAACTAGGAGAAAAACAGCGGTCCATATCAACCACTAGATTATAAATGATTAAACCAAAACTTAAAGACTGTAGTGACAACTTCTGCTTTCCATAGTTAAAAGCAAAACTGAACTAGAACAAACAGCTTCAACTGTCCCGTTGAATGTTCTCTACGCTATGTTTAGTAAAGTAAAACTAGGAAGGAAGTGAAGATGGGCCAAGTGAACTCTAGCCTCTGGCTCTCAATAAAAGACAGGAGAGTTCAAGAAAAGGAAGTAAGGGATTGGGAAGGGTGGAAAGCTGAATTTTCAATAGAACCAGGAAAGCACATTCTAGGCAAGTAATTAGAGAATTACATCACAGAGAAAGAAAAAAGATTAAACTTCCTAGTAATTCTCGTAGAGAAAAGCAGGTGCCAGGAAGTTCCAGAATACTGTGGGTGTGTGTTACATGCCAAGTCACAGTTCTAACCAGAGGGAACAGGTCGTTTGAAATAAGATAAAGATGTTCCAGGGTGCCACAGACTCATCAGTGCTGGATTTTTTTTTTTTTTTAACTAAAGTGTAATCATGGAGGGTTGCTTTTGTTTAGCCTGTGGGATTTTTAAAACTCAGGAAGAAGGGCCTACTACTGAGTTAATTCACTTTTTGTGAGAACTGATTACAAATAGTCTACTTGTGGACACCATCAGCCATGCTTCTTATAATGTAGATCATACAGTAAGCAGAAGTCTAATATTTTAGTTTGATAACTAAAGTCTGTGTCCTTTATAAGTTTTGTTCCACTAAAAGCAGAAGTTCACTGTCACGCCTGATTCATCTTGCTGGATTTTCAACTTAGAGAAGATAGAGGAAACAGATGAGGAACTACTATTGTGAGTTGGCAAAGAGGAATCTTTTATGAAGAAGTGACAGAACTCTGGTGAGAGAGATATAATAGTGTGAGAATTAGTAGCTCAACTGTGAAAGGTCCATTAGAAGTTAAGCAAAAACTCATGTAATCTCATTCACTAATAGAGAGTTTATAAAGGAATGTGCCTCAAGGAAAGGCAAAAGTTCAGGACAACTTTAGCTGTGAAAACCAGAATTTCTAAATAAGAAAAGCAATAGTTTCTGAAGAACATAGAAATATATACAGAGATAGTATCAAGTATTTAAGTATGTATAAACTATTGCTGGGATAAATAAATAAAAAACCCCTTGCCAGGACAAGAAGTGGGAGAAGAGCCATTTTAGAGTAGCCCCCGTTCAGTCAAGTACTGGGTTTGTTGTGCATTATTCCAACCTTACTTGCATCAAGAGTGTACTCACTAATAAAGTCTCATTGCCCAGGTCTGTTTCAAAGCTGATTAGAACATAGCTTCCTTGCAGAACTGGCATAGGAAAGTTATAGGTAACATTAGGCCTAATAACAAATCAAAATATCATGACATGCTTGAAGGACCTTAAGAATGTTTAGGCTGGAGAGTAGATAGTTTAGGGGTTGTCTTAGTCAGGGTTTCTATTCCTGCACAAATATCATGACCAAGAAGCAAGTTGGGGAGGAAAGGGTTTATTGAGCTTACACTTCCACATCAGGACTGGAACTCAGGCAGGAGCTGTCACAGAGGCCATGGAGAGATGTTTCTTACTGGCTTGCTCCCCGTGGCTTGCTCAGCCTGCTCTCTTATAGAGCCCAAGACCTCCAGCCCAGGGATGGTACCACCCACAAGGGGCCCTACCCCCTTGATCACTAATTGAGAAAATGCCCCACAGCTGGACCTCATGGAGGCATTTCCCCAACTGAAGCTCCCTTCTGTGATAACTCCAGCCTGTGTCAAGTTGACACACAAAACTAGCCAGTACAGGGGTGATGAGAAAATTTGACAAGGTGTGTATAGCAAGAAGAGATGAATGAATGCTAGTTGGTGCACATTGAAGCCAGTGATTACTGTTGGGTGGCAAGTATTTTAAAGGGAGTTACAAAGAAAGAAGGTCATATACTTTGTATATAAGGGATAGAGACAGGTTTTGTTTATAAAGAAACTATTACAGAGCTATCCAAAATGCAACAGCATGTGTATGTATCTCTAGATGTCTTCTTGGCAGTCAGAGGTTTTAATCACTTACCACTGAGGTAGATTGCTTTTAGTATCAGACAGGACTAAGTGATATGCACATTTCCAGTCCTTGAAAGTTTCATTTTATGAGGAAAGATAGACCCAACAAGTGAGTTGAAAGAATAACTTCCCTATTTGCTGTAAGTCTGGCCATCTTGAGCCTCCATGCCCGTGTTTCAGTATTTCACTTTCTACTAATCCAAAGGTCACCGGCTTACATCTTGGAGGTACTTTCCCAGTATCTAGAAAACAAGTCTGTACATTAATTACGCTGCAGCCCTCTATATCATGAGTATATTTAAATTGTGCGTGCAAATGTCGGTGTGTACACAATGACACAGCACAAGCACATGCACATGTGGAGGTCAGAAGACAAATTTCCAGAGTTGGTTCTCTCCCACCTTCCTGCTGGTATCAGGGATGGATCTCAGATCACCTCAGGCTTGAGCCAACAGGTGCTTTAATACTGAGCCATCTCTCTGGCCCCATCTATATTTTAATAACAATTGAATTTATAAGTTACACATTCATTGTAGGAGCTTTGTTTATGAGTGTAGTGAGTATTTTCAAGGAAGTAGTTAATATATTACATCCCTTTTTTTCTTAATGAAGTTCAATATAATTTTTAAAAATTAAGCCAGTTTCATAAAGAAACTCTCTTCTTTTCTCACTTGAACATGCTGTAATGTAAGATGAATTATTTCTTGATAAATGTGACTGCTTTCTGATTCTTTTGAATGTGGAGCTAATCAACTGTGATTAGCTCAAAGATGGCCAGGACCTAAAGTAATTGAATGTATTCTGTTGTGTGATTCATTCTGGACCAATAGAAAGTCACCTTAGCAGGTGTCAAAACAGAACAAAAAACTCATGTGACTGGAGAGAGAGTGTTTGGTTTAGACCACTGACTGCTCTTGCAGACCATCTGTGTTCAAGTCCTAGCACCCACATAGTGGCTCACAACCATTTGTGACTTGAGTTCCAGGGGATCTGATATCCCATTCTGGCTTCTGCAGACACCAGACCCACAAGTGGTACACACAGATACATGCATACAGAAAAAAAAATCCATACACAAAATACTATTTTCAGAAACAAACAAACTAGGGACAACTAGTATCTCATAGACAAGTTATCTCTACCTAAACTATACAAGTGTGTTGTCATTGGCTGTGCTGTCACTTATATGAGGACCTACTGGTCCTCATATAGATGAGCATCACTCTCAGTTAAGCCACATCCATAATGCATAGTGGATCTTTTTTTTTTTTTTTTTCAAGACAGGGTTTTTCTGTTTAGCCCTGGCTGTCCTGGAACTCACTCTGTAGACCAGGCTGACCTCGAACTCAGAAATCCACCTGCCTCTGCCTCCCAAGTGCTGGGATTAAAGGTGTGTGCCACCACCCCCCAGCCTGCATAGTGGATCTTAAAGAGAATCCAAAAACAATCTGATAATAAATAACAACCTTTCTACATTTTTACATACTTCCAATCTTTTGTAGTTGTCTTACATATAACAAATAGTGATGTTATAAGCAACTTGCCTTTATCAGTTCTTAGATAGCTTTCAACTTCGCTGTCATGAAAATATTTCTGTGCGTGAAAGTGCATGTGCTCATTGTGTGAAGGCCAGAGGTCAAATCAGGCAGTGTTCCTCAGGAACTGTGTACTTTATTTTTGAAAACAGTGTCTCTCACAGATTTCCTCCTGTCTCTCCCTCTCTGGTGACAGGATTGCAGGCACACCATTACACCATATTTTGAAGTTCAAGCTCATGATGCCATGCTTGTGCAGAAGCGTTTTATCAGCTACGCCTTTTATCCTACCCCACCGGAAATACTTTATCTTTCATATTTAGAATTTACTTAATTTAACATTAGATTACATATTTGAATGTTCATCATTATTTTATTTAGATTGTATTTAATTAAGCTGTGGAATGTTAGAGTAACAGATAACACCAAAATAAATAGAAATGTGAGAATACACTTGGATGAGTGTTAGTATCAACTTTCCCCACAAAGATACTGTCTGTGAAGGAAGTCTGACCCAGGCATGGCTGCTGTGCCTAAGCACTGTCTAAAAAGCATTTCTTCTATACGACCTCTTCTCTGTTGGCTGGGATTTTTGCTTGGTTGGTTGGTTTATTATGTTTTGTTTTGTTATGTTTTGTTTTTGTTGTTTTTGGTTTTTTCTTTTTTTTCCCTTTTTCTTAACTATCTTTCCTCAGTCATTTCAGAGGATTTAATGGTAAATCACTTTTTACCTGGCCTCAGATGTTTACGGACTGACATGGAACATCTGTCTCCAGAACATGAGGTAAGTGCCTGTGACTAGCAGCACCAGATTGATGTGACTTAGCATCTGTTTATACACTCTGTTCTTCCTGAGTGAGCCTGGGTTATGGTGTCCATGCTTTACACTGTTTAAGTCTGGCTCGACAGTATTTTGTGAGTGTGTTTTCTAGTTATAATACCTCGTCAGGTTCTTCAATAGCTTTGAACCTCTACAACTCTCTAAAGCAGGGATAACACATTCTCCTTCACTTGATATGAGGAGACTTTAATACGGAAATGTCTGTGGGATATTTACTTCAATTCTGTCCACTCCTTTCCTTGCCTGTCACTTGTTTCTAACTCTTCAGTTCTATTTCTCCCCAGCATTCTGTGGTTACTCCTGACTGTCACACTCTTGGCAGATAAACCTACTTGCATGTCAGAGCCTTGGCCCAGCCTCTTCATGGGGTCCCTAACACTTCATCCTCTTCGGGTTTTTACACTTGTTTAGACTGTGATTTATAGTATTTGGTAATGTTAATTTTATCTCACTAAAGTAAGTGACTTTTCTAACCAGGTTATTTTAAGTTCCATGATAAAAGAATGTGAACAGAAAGTAGAAAACAAGACTGTCCAAGAGCCTCCAGGGTAAGTTAACACATCTATTCTTTTTTAAGGCTTCTTCTTAACCTCAATTTCTCTCTAAATGTGTATCTATAGGTATAGTGTTTTGTATTATTTTGTAATCACTTCCTTTGGAGACAAGAAAATTATGCAGACCAAGTGTAGCAGCACATACCTTTAATCTCAGCAGAAACAGGCAGATCTTTGTGAGTTCAAGACCAGTGGTATGCATAATGAATTCCAGGACAGTCAGGGCTACATAGTAAGCCCCAATCTCAAAAAACACAAATAAGAGAAAATTATTCAAGTCAGCTTTTTCTCAAGTATTGAATGAAATCATAAGAACCAAAAATGAGAAATGATGACTTTTTTAAGAGTCAGATCTCTAGACAATGCTTTGTACCTTCCCTCTAAATATTCTGATGCAACCTTGAGGAAGGGTGCACAAATGTGCGTTTTCTGACAGGCACAAATATGCAACGTCACACTTGAAGATTGAAGGACAACTTGCAGGAGGCAGTACTCTTTCCACCCTTCAGGTTCTGAGAGTTGAACGTGGGTTGTCAGGCTTGATGACAAATGTCTTTCTTGCTGAGTCATTTTTCCAGTCCCCAACCTAGACATCTTTATGGTTAAAGCCTTCCAGAGACATTGCTGGAATTGTGCTACTTGATTGAGTCTTACCAGTCAAATAAATAGTATTTATAAATTTATGGTACGAGTTTTCTAGCAAAGCTAAATAGAATTCAAAGAGTCAATTGGGTTTCAAGTTAGAATGTGAATGCAAATGTCTAACAGTAACATTGAACATTTGAAAATAGGAATAATTTACATGTGTTATATATATTATTTTCAATGAAGAATTAAGATCTTTGAGCAATAAATAGTAAATAAAATTCAAATACATTTCCTTTAAGGTTGACTGCAGAAATGTTTCATCCAGGCAGTCTTAAGTTTTCACACATACAAATAAGCATATACATGTGTGTGCACAAATACACACACATAGCTTATGCTCCTCCCAAAGCCAGTACACATACAAGTCCCTTGAAAGTTATCCTAACCTTCTATGATGAAAAGAGCTTCCCCCACACTCCAGTGTTTTATATATGGTTCTGCCTCCTGTGTGTTGGAATTGCTAGTGTGCACCACCATTTAAAACATAAATTCATCCTAAAATTAGGCAAGTTGCGCACTTGTAACTTGCCACACGTTGCCCTTGATTTGTTCACACATTTCTTTATTTAATCCTCAGAACATTTTACAGTAGAAACTGCAAGCTCTGTTCTATAGACAAGGAAACTGAATCTAAACTAAGATCTAAAGCATCTTGATCAAAACCACAAGGCATTAAGCTGGGTTTCCTGTCTATTGCAGGACGTTTGTCAGGGCACTAAAAAATTGCTGATCAAGATTCTCTTCCTTTTAAGCAGTGTGGTAAATAAGCAATCTTTAGCAGTCATTCAGATTGTGTTTACTCCCTGCATACTAGGCTGTGGAGAAAAGAAGAAGAAATGAATTTGTAATCAAATTTGTAATCATTGAAATTAGTATAAATAGCTGCTCAGAACATGCGCTCACATGCACGTGCACACACACACACACACACACATAGTATTGTTATTGGCACAGTGCAGACTTCACTGTGATTTAGTTTATTCATTTGGGAAATAAGTAATATCTATGTTCCAGACTTGCTGTGAGAATTGAATGAAGTGATAGAGTTAAAGAACTGCTGCACAGGGCTAGGAGGGTAGCTCAGTCAGCAACTGCTTGCCATGCTAGCTTTACAGGCCCCAGAATTTATTTGGGGTGTGTGTGTGT
>NW_022196891.1:2093699-2106351 GCF_008632895.1 Mastomys coucha
GTTTTTGGATGTAATGGTACATTTTTATAATTCTAGCTCCAAGATAGCAGAAACTTTATGTTCGTCCTGCCTAGCTAAATTAGTAATTCCCAGGCCAATAAAAGACCTGTCTCAGGTGGGAGTGGGGAGCGGTGGATAGCTCCTGAGGAACAAACATGCAGGCAAAAGGATAACCATTAAACTACTAACATTTGTAGAGTACTATAATGTGCCTCACACTATACTAAGCACTTTGCACTTGTGGAGGAAAAACTGGAGAGTCCCCAAGATGGCTCAGGAGGTTAAGGCACCTACACTGTGCCTGATGGTGGAAAGAACCACAAGTTGTCCTCTGACCTCCACACATGTGCCTTGTCTTAAATTTTTAATGCTTTACATTCATTTAAAATTTTTCTTTTCTAGCTCAATGTCAATTGCTGCAAGTTTAGTGAGTGAAGACACAAAGACCAAGTTTTTGAACAAAATGGGCCAGTTGACAACATCAGGTGCCATGCTGGCCAATGTGTTTCAGAGGAAAAAGTAGAAGCGGGAGGGCTGCCCCAGTGAACACTAAGATGGACCTCAAGTAGACTGCTCCTGGTACTTGAAGTGCTTACCTTTCTATTTCCTGACTTTATGTTCTTGTGTTATAATTTTATCCTGACCTCCAAAGATATTTGCACTGCTTTCAACTATTGCTGTGTATCTATTGGTTTGGGAATTATAACTGTGGTAATAGAAACTTGATTTAATGATCTGTACCAAGTCCCTATTCTATGTTCTTATTTTTGAGAATAACTTTTATATATAATATATATATATGTATAGTGAAGAGGGGTTTTTTTTTGGTTTTGTTTTTTTAATTTTTATTTTTGGATGGGATATTCACAAATATCTGTATTATACTCTAAGCTATTACAGTGGTACTTAAAATAATGTAAATTTGAAGTCATTGTTATAAGGTAATAAAAGTGGAGATTACTTAAGTATTTAAATTATGAAAGAATAATGCAGACTTTTTATTATTTCCTAACTGACTAGAAAGAGCCACCAGCATTACTCTGTGCCTTTTGGACTTCAGTTTGTATTTTCTGTAGGAACTACATGCATTCCTTTCACACAGTATTTGAGGCTGCTGTGGTGAATTTGAATGGCAGAGCCTACAGTCAGTCGATAATGATGAGACTTACAACATTTCACATCTCTCTTGAGAATCCTTTAAGTGCTGTTTAGCCTCCCAACAAATAGATGCATATGATGGAATTCTGTGAGGAAAACAGCACTTGAGCATGGTAAGGAGTAGCCAGGGTGAATTTCACAACATTTGTACTAGATGTAGATGCTCAAGAATAAATGTACTGAGAAGAGCTAATAATTGTTTATCCCCAAGTTGAAATACATAAGAAAATATAATTTAAGTCTGAAATTTAACACCTACTTCCTATAACACATTTTAGGATGCTTTCTGATTATTTAAACTTTGCAGTTTCCTTATTCATCCTGTCTGAGAAGTACTGAGTAGTTTAGGACATTTGGGAGTTCCTTTTTCCCTTCTAGAGTGACAGTGATGTTGGTTAGTCACCATCTGGTCCCTTAAACTCAGTGGCTGTGTTTCCCATTGCTGTGTTTTATTTGTATGATCTTATGTTGATAGACAGTCCCACTGGAATTGGTAGATTGTCTACACAGTGACACAGAGTGCTACATATGGAATGGAGTAACTGAGTTAAGGGGTTAATGTGAGGCCTTACACAGTTGATGCATATACATGATTCTCATATTTATTGTGTAAATTGGCTTTAATACACTTGGATCCCATTCACATACTGTGGAAAAGCTAACTTTCCTACACAGTCAAAGCTTATAAAGTTATTTGCCTTAGGCAAAGCCATTCATTTCTTTTACCTATAGTGAAATTATTGAGTAGTAGTTTTTCTGAACTGTTGGATTCTAGGCATTCCTGAGAAATTGAAAGTGGCTACCTTTCGTGTCAAAATGTTGATCTGTTATAAATAAAATGTTTTGCATACTTGTTTTGGTTGTAAATTTTGTTTTCATTTTGCATCACCTTATCCATATAAAAATAAGAAATCATTTATTCATGAAAATACATTTTAGTAATCTACCTATTTTAGAAATCTAATCTCTATAAATTCCCTATTCTAGTTTATATTTACTTAAAAGGATTATGGTAATATAAAACTAATGTATTTCAAACATAATTTCTAAAGCAAATGTTTACTCTGCTCTGAGCTGCAGTGTAACATGTACAGCCAACAGTAAGTTGGCTATCAGAGAAATAGGTACAGTGCAACATGTAAGTGTAACATGTAACATGCACAGCCAACAGTAAGTTGACTGCCAGAGGAATAGGTACAGAGCCCTCTAGTACCTGGAGATTGTTCCAAGAATCAGTGCAGATGATTGTTCCAAAAATCTGCAGATGCCTGGGTGCCTGTGTAGCATAGCATAATAGCCAGTGTTATCCTTCCATATTCTTTGAGTCATCTTTAGATTGCTTAAAGTGTCTAGAACTATGCAAATGCTGTGTTAATTATAGTATTATTTGAGTAAAGGAAATAACTCCTTTTTTAATATTTTATTAGTTCTTTGAGAAATTCATACAAGCGTTTTGATCTTATGTTCCCCCAAAGTCCTCCCAGATCCAAGTCCCTTTCTGTATCCTCCTAACTTTGCAGGGCTGTTGTTGTTGTTGTTGTTTGTTTGTTTGTTTGTTTGTTTTGGAGGGGTATTTGTGCGTTGTTTGTTTTGGGGGTGCCTTGGGGGTGGTAAGTGGTTGATTGATTGGTTGGTTTGGTTTGGTTTTAGTAAACCCATCATGTTTGGTTTATGCTGCCTTACAGTCTTGTATATGTAACATTCAGCTGGCGTAAGGATTACTACTACAGGTACAGAAAATGTAGGTGCTTGATAGTGACAGGTTTTTTGAAAGATTTTCAATCCATAGTTAGGGAATTCATAGTAGACTAGTATATTTTGGCTATACTTTTATTAATGAATCGACATTTAAATAATAAGTTTTTTTAGAGGAAAACAGCTGACACACCATGAAGTGTATCTCAAGTAAGATTCCTTTATTCTTTTAATTGTCTTATCTATCACTAAAACTTAACATGATTGGGAAGTAAAGTATGAACTCTTATCAGATGATAGTCATTGATTCTTCCAAAATACAGGAAACATTTGAATAGTAGGAGTATCCATCTCTATATACAAGTTCTTGACCTGAGTAAGAATTTCAGTTGTTTCTCTCACATGTTTGTTGCAGTAATGGCAAGCCTGTGATGGGCAAGGAAGAATTGTTATCGTTAGAGTGGTTGCATACTTTGTCTTCTTTGAGTTGACATTTCACCTAAAAGTAGCAAAAATAGGTTTTGGCTGTGTGACACAGAAGAGAGAAGAACCCTAAGTGTATGAGGCATAAAGTGACTTAAAGAGCTAGGAAGACATGAAGAGCTGCATGGGTAGGGTGGGGTACCACCGAGGGGCTAGCAGGAGTGAATGATGGAGAAGCAAAGGAGCCTGAGTTTGATTGTAATTCTGTTTCATATTTGTTAAATCTGTGATGCCTGAGAATTGTGGGTGAAAGTGCCATTTAAGAAGCTAGCTACACCTGTGTCTCAGGAGAGGCCAAGACTGGACACAGTCACTCATATTTGAAAGAATCGAAAGCAGCCTTGCCAATCACATGTGGAAATTTCAGCAGAGCAAAAGCAGAAGGAAACAAAGACAGGCGGGAAAGCAGCACTGAGGCATGAAAAAGCAAATGGTGTTGCAAGGAAGGGCTTCTCAGCTGCATCCATGGCTGTCGACGGACAGAAGTTACTGTGAAGAGTCGCTGATGATGTTGGTAATTTAAGGGAACTGTGTAGTGAGAGTATTGGTTTCTTTAAAAACAGAAATGTTATGGGAATATGTTTTTGTTTTAATCCGAGGTGTGGGATATGTATGGGACTGCTTCAGATTATTCATAGCAGCAGACTATGATTTGCCTTGTGCTCTGACAGGGACGTGAGTTTGCCAAGTGAAGATAGTTTTTGTAAGTATGTGGCTTTTGGAATTCTGGGGACCCTTGAGAGGGTATATAAATGTAAGAGCCCCCAGAGGGGTGTGAGTACAGTTGCTGCTGCTGCTTGTAGTTGCTAGTTGGAAATATCCTGATGACAAAGATCAAAATTGCCCCAAGTAACTCGATGTCCCTAATCAGCAGGAAGTAGTCTGATAATATTGACACCCCCTTTCCTTTCTCCCACATAGTGTTGGTGGGTTGGAAGGGATAAGGGTGGGGGTGGTAGAAATAGGAAGCCATAAAGTCCAGCTGCAGAACTACTAGGAATAGGACTGTGATGGGCATGCGGAAGGGGAGTCATTAACATTGCTGCCAGTCTTTCAGGCCATAGTGTTTGTGCTGTGGGGCCCGAGGCTAATAGGAATGCAGCAGCAGCCAGGGCCAGTGACTGTGAAGGGGAGACTGTTGACAGTCTCACAGCACACAGATGGAGACAGTGTACTATTATGATAGGAGAGAATGCTCCAAGGGCAGACACTTGCAGGTGAGGCGTAGGAAGATTAGGGGGTTTCCACATAATCCCTTCTGTTTTATCAGTCAAGTGTGAAGCAGACATTAGCTTGCCTGGCCTCTAGAAAATATTGGAAGCTTGAGAAATAATTTTAAAATGGTCACCTTCAAGAACTGTGGGAGAACTGTAGGCCTGCCAAGCAATTTTCTGAGCCCTCATGAAAATAAGAGTTGTGACTTTTAAAGAGAAACTACTTAACATAATTGTTTTAAGACCCCCGACACACACACCACCTTTGGCAAGATCAGCTGTTCCCAAGAGATTCAGAAGTAAGACATAGCTAGAGCTGATTTTCCATGTGCAGAGCAGAACATTGAAAGTCCTGTGGAGGGCTAAAGACATGGCTCAGTGGTTAAGAACACTGCCTGCTCTTCCAGAGTTCCTAAGTTCAATTCCTAGCAACCACATGGTGGCTCACAACCATCTATAATGGCATCTGATGCCCTCTTCTGGTGTGTCTGAAGAGAGCAGTGGTGTACTCATACATAAAGTAAATAAATCTTTTTTTAAAAAAATCCTGTAGAGGGGCTGGCTCAGCTGGTAAGAGCACTGACTGCTCTTCCAAAGGTCCTGAGCTCACAACCACCCGTAATGAGATTGGACGCCCTCTTCTGGTGCGTCTGAAGACAGCTACAATGAATTATGCCAGAGCGAGCGGGGCTGGAGCAAGGGGGGGCCGGAGAGCAACCACATACATGACTGCTCATGGCCATCTATACAACTACAGCGTATTCATACACATAAATCTTTAAAAAAAAAAAAAATCCTGTAGAGAAATGTGTAAAGTGATGACCATAGACTCCAAACTGGGTAAGAGCGAGATACTGGAGTAAATATATTAGGGGAGTTAATCTGAGCCCTCAACAAGGAACACCAGAAGTGTTGTAATGAGAATAAAGTGGAAGTTGTAATGAGAGTAAAGTGGAAGGATGTGTCCTATGGAAGAGATGGAAAGCAAATAGTGTAGTTATTCTGACTCCAAGTTCTGAAACAGGCTCGTGAGAACAATTTGAACAAAGCAAGGTGATAAGGTACCTTCCTTAGGGTAGCTAGAATTCACTTACAGTGGGATGTAGGGGAGAGCCTTCTAAAAGAAGGCTGTGCATAAAGTGAGTTCTCTGAAGACAGGATGCTTTTCCACAGGCCAGGCAGGTGGCAGGGAAGGATCAGAAAGGGACTTACTCTAAAAGATATTCAGTGGCCTAGGATAAGAGTTCAGGTTAATTGTGCACACACATCTAGAGGGGGAGGTAAACAAGATTGGGGTGAGCCTACCCCTAACCATCCTGAAGATCTGATCCTAGTTTGTTTCTATTTGTATATTTCCTTTGTAAAGGACTTGACTGTCCACCCTGGAAATTTAGGTCCTTTCTTTCATGTTTGTGTTCTAAAATATCATAGAGTGATTTGGAAGTTTTTGTTATTGTTTGGTTTTGGTTTCTTGAATGTTAATGCTGAGAGTTCTGCCCAGTTTCTACAGCTTTATGGGCAGTGAATACATGGAATTGGAGATTCAGGGGGGACCCAGGCTCAATTCCCAGCATCCTCATGGAGGTTTGCAAGTATCTGTAACCTCAGTTCCAGAGGATCTAACACCCTCCACTGGTCTTGGCAGACATTGCATATACATAGTGACATGAATTTTAAAAAGAAATATAAAAGAAAGGACATGACTGCTCCTAGATATGGTGGAAGAGAAAGTTTTTTATAGATATATGGGAGAGCATATCGAGGGACAGACACATCTGGCAGAGTACAAAGTGGATATGACCAGGCTGAGCTGGGCCATGTAAGGGAGTAGAGGAAGAAGAGAGAGAAGGGAACCAGATGCTGCAGCCATGGGGCCAAAGGTGCAAATGGTGTTGGCTAACCAAAATAGCTAAATTACATAGGGAAGAGCAGCCCAGCCCCCTAGGCTGAAGGGTTCAAGGTAGAGGGCAGGGTAGACAGCCATACCCTTTAACAGGTAGAGAGACTGGGAGAACCTGAAGGCCAGGTCGGCTTTGATGTTAAGTAGGCACCTCAGCCATTTGTCCTGGGTTGGAAACAACAGTGTACAAACATGCAAGCAAAGCAATATGTGGACATTTAAAATAAAAATAAAACTTTTTAAAAATGAATGTACACAGACACACACACAAGAAAAAGTAGCAGTCTCTCACAGAATCTGGTTTTCATAATTTTACTTCTCTTGGTGTTGTATTTTCTAAAAGATTTCGTAAGGTTGTCTTTTGCCTTTTTTTTTTCTTTCAGCCATTATGTTTGCTCCAGAAGCTTTTTTGTAGTCTCTGATCCTTTTTCCTAGTGCTCATGTTTTAGGACTACCAAAAAAAAAAATCTTTATTCTCCTTGAAGATTTTAATTAGAATTGCTTTTAATTGTCTCTTTTATTACCTGTTTCCTCCAGTATTATTTTGTATTTGTTTGCCATCCTCTATTTCACACTGACTATTTTCTCAAACATCTGTTCACTCTTAACTAGGGGGAGGTTGAAAGGGCAGATATGAAGGGACAGGGAGATGAGTAGGATTGGGGTGTATGATGTGAAAATCACAATGAATCAATAAAACACTTTTAAAAATCAAATAAAATATGAAATAAGCTAATTGGGATCTTCTGTATTCATTGTTGGGAGGAAATTCTTCACAGGCCTCAGGCTCTCAGTGCTCCTCCAGGCAGACACAACCACCTTGCTTCTAGTCTACTTCACGGCTGATTCTAAAGTAGATGTAGTCTTGGAAAATCTCCAGGAGGAAGAACGGATTTGTTTTCTGCCCAGCATAATAAAGTTCAGGAGGGCTGTGCCTATAGTTAAAGCTGACTTCCCTATGCTCAGCTTCCTAGTGTGTTAGTCACACCCTGTTTTGCCTTTTCCCTTCGAACTGTAACTCAGGGAACCAGTTACAGTTGCAATGAATAACAGGTTTTATCTTCTCTGTGCCACCCATAAAACCCTCCAACTTGTCACCATTCAAATAAAACAATCCCTGATAACAGTTCCTGATAGTAACAGGGCTTATTCATGCAGCAAGCTCCATTAACCCTGAAGCCTAAGAGAAATTTCTCATTAAATTCATGCAGACTTTGAGTCACTCAACCTACCTGTGAGTTCTGAAGGCTCTCAAGTGGCTAATGTGATCCACCTCTAATTCCTGTTGGGGGTTGGTCTGGTGCTGAGTATACAAATGCTAAATTCTGAACCCCAAGATCTGGTTGCCCAAGACCAGCAGATTCTCATGTACAGCAGCCTTTGTTGCTCTCCAACGTAAAGAAAAGTGGTTATAACCAATTACTGGGGGAAATAGAAACAGGCAGAGTTTTAGTTGCCAGGCTAGGGGTCTCAGGTAGGGACAAGGAGGAGAGAAAAAGGAGGAAGGAGAAAAGAAGGCAGGAGAACAAGAGGTCTCCATTAGACAAGATGGAACAGGAACATGTGGCCCAGTGAAATGTCCCAAGGACAGACTGATGGAACAGAAATAACCTGGACCAGCACAACTGGGGGCTTAACAGTCTAGTGTATAGAAAAATGGATTACGGGTAATTCACATAGTAATTGTGCTAAAGCTGATTTTTAAAAAATCCATAGGACTCTGAATCGATTATTGGGTGATAGCCAAGTCAAATTAAGAATTAACAGAGTTAATAAATGTTTTTCTCTTTTTTTATTGGGTATTTTCCTTATTTACATTTTAAATGTTATCCTCTTTCCCTGTTTCCCATCCTCCTTTCCCGTGTTTCTCTGAGGGTGTTCCCTTACTCACCACCTACTCCCACCTCCCCATCCTGGCATTCCCTTATACTGGGGCATCGAGCCTTCTTCACAGGACCAAGGGCCTCTCCTCCCATTGATGCCCGACAAGGTCATCCTCTGCTACATATGCGGCTGGAGCCATGGGTACTCTTTGGTTGGTTGTTTAGTCCCTGGGAGCTCTGGGGGATCTAGTTGGTTGATGTTGTTCTTCCTATGGGGCTGCAAACCTCTTCAGCTCCTTCAGTCCTTTCTCTAACTCCTCCATTAGGGACCCCATGCTCAGTCCAAAGGTTGGTTGCAAGCATCCACCTCTGTATTTGTCAGGCTCTGGCAGAGCCTCCCAGGATAACTTTTTAGCAACAGATTCCACTTACTCCATACTCAGAACAAAAGCCATGTCGTTCATGCCTCCATCCCAGATCTTCATCAGTCAATGAAGAATTACTGTTTATAGTGAAGAACCAATGTACAGAAGAGCCCACTATCAACATCACTACATAGAATGAATAGTGGCCCTCACTATTAGCCTTCCTAATGCTTCCTTTAGTACATTTCCTCATGTTGTGGTGATTCCCAACCATAAAATTACTTTTGTTACTACTTTATAACTGTCATGCTAGTGTTATGAATTGTAATTACAATGCAAATATCTGTTTCTTAAATGGCTCCTGTGAAAGGGCCATTCGACCCTCAAGGGGTCATGAACCACAGGTTTTTGAGAAACACTGATATGGAAGATTCATATTGCAAGTTATATAATGTGTAAAAGACAGTTCACAGTAGCAGGAAGGCCAAAGAAGAATATTCAGGCTAAAGTGCAATTTAAAAGACTGTGGCACAAATGGGGAAAAGATGAGAGTGATAGAGCAGAAATAGAAGAGAAAAGTGCAATGAACAGGACAGATACAGTTCCTGTATACTAAAGCTGCTGAAATCCTAATATAAAGTCAATAAGAAGTCTAGCAGTGACTTAGCAGACCACAAAGGATTTCTTTAGAAAGGTGAAAGAAAGCAATTCGCCTTTAAAATTCCCTATTCAGCAAAAACTTTTACAGTGAAGGCAAGAGCTGATGCCGTGCTCAATAGTAAACCACTTGCCTGGTGCAGCTAGTGGCACTATTAGGAGGTGTAGCCTTATTAGAGAAAGTATGTCACTGTGGGGGTGAGCTTTGAAACCCTTCTCCTAGCCACATAGGAGCCAATCTCCTGTTTGCCTTCAGAACAAGATGCAGAACTCCCAGCTCTTTCAGGGTCATGCTTGCATGGATGCTGCCGTCCTTCCTGCCTTGGTGATAATGAACTGAACCTGTAAATTTTAAGAGTTGTCTGGGCGGGCAGTGGTGGCACACGCCTTTAATCCCAGCACTTGGGAGGCAGAGGGAGGCAGATTTCTGAGTTCGAGGCCAGCCTGCTCTACAGAGTGAGTTCCAGGACAGCCAGAGCTATACAGAGAAACCCTGTCTGGAAAAACCAAAACAAACAAACAAGCAAACAAACAAGAAAGCATAGTTGTAGAAGATTTAGCCAGGCGGTGGTGGCACACACCTTTAATCCCAGCATTTGGGAGGCAGAGGCAGGAGGATTTCTGAGTTCGAGGCCAGCCTGGTCTACAGAGTGAGTTCCAGGACAGCCAAGGCTACACAGAGAAACCCTGTCTCAAAAAAAAACAAAAACAAAAAACAACAACAACAAAAAGAGTTGTCTCAGTTATGATTGTCTCTTCACAGCAATGGAAACCCTAAGACAAAGGGGAATTCAAAACAAACTGGTCTATGTAGTGAGTTCCAGGTCAACCAGGGCCACATAATGAGAGCCTGTCTCAACCCAAAACTCAAGAAGACATCAGACCTAAAGAATATCCACAGTGGAATACCAGTGGAAAAAAAACATGGAGCTTATAGAGGGGGGAAGCCAAATATTATATAATAAAATGTTCAACTTGTTTTGCACTTTTTTAAAAAAGATTTATTTATTATTATATATAAGTATACTGTAGCTGACTTCAGATGCACCAGAAGAGGGTGTCAGATCTCATTATGGGTGGTTGTGAGCCACCATGTGGTTGCTGGGATTTGAACTCATGACCCCTGGGAGAGCAGTCAGTGCTCTTACCCACTGAGCCATCTCGCCAGCCCCCTTGTTTTGCACTTAACAGCTTCAAAATATACTAAAGCAAAAGATGACTGAAGCTCTTAAGAGGTCATATTATTCCATTTGGCTTAATGATTTTAACCCACTTCTCTCAGAAACTGGTGGAAAACAGCTTAATGGTCAATAATGACCTAAACCATGGGGATAGCAGTTATAAACGTGCCATCTTATACAGGCCTATCCCCAGCAGTATAAAAACAATGTCCGTTGTGCATGGATCATTCACCAAAGCTGATTATTTGCTGGGCCACTAAGTAAACTTTCTGCATGTTTCAAAGAAGTAAAATCCCAGTGAATCTTTTTTTCTGACCACAAAGGAACTAAATAAATAAGAAATGAAAGTTAAGGAAGAAAGAACAAGAGCTGGGCAGTTGATGGTGCACACCTTTAATCCCAGCACTGGGGAGGCAGAGGCAGGCAGATCTCTTGAGTTCAAGGGCTATACAGAAAAACCCCATCTCAAAAAAAACCAAAGGGGGTTGGGAGTGGGGGCAGGAAGAACAATGGGAACCAGAAAGTATTTTATTAATAATAAAAAACTCAAATACATCAAAGCTTAGAAGTTAAAGTTAACACCATAGTATGATAAAATAAACATGTAGTTTTAAAATATTAGTTACAAAAGGATGAATGGCTCAAAATCACCTGCAACCTCAAGACATTTGAGAAAAAGACACAGTTAATGGATCAGAAAAGCAAAGTACACAGTAGAAATTAACAAAGCTGGAAATTTGTAATTTGTCAGAACTAAACAAATTTGATAAAATCCCAGCAAAGCATAGAAAAGGGGGAGGCATAAATTTGATTAGTAGAAGTGAAATGTTCCTATAATATTATGAGTGATTTCATAATAGTGAATTAAAAGGTTTAGGAGAAACAGACATATTTCCATTTTTTTTTTAAATACTCTTATTGAAACCAACACAAGGAGAAAAAGAAGATCAAAGTATTATTTGTCTATTTAAAACTGGACTCTTATTTTAAACAAACAAACAAAAAAGGCACCACTGTCCAGAAGGCTTTATTGGTGAATTCTACCAGATATATGAGAGGTGAAAAGTATCATTCTTGAAACCCCCTTCAAAGATCTTTTGTTCCACAGTCGAGCTCTAGATGGTTAGTTAGCATGTGGGCCAAGCATAAACAACCCATCAAGCACCATGTTGTGCCCAGCATGTGGCAAGATAAATCAACTTCACTATATTGAGTTCATTCAAAAGACTGTGTTGATTTCACTTTGAAAATCACCATATTAACAGAATATACATGATTTTAACTGAGGCTCCAAAAAAATAAAATTAAATTTAAAATCCATGAAAAATAAAAACCTTAGCAAACAGAAAAGACTTTTCTTATTTCAATCAGGATTATTTCCAAACATCAATAGTAAGCTTAATACTTACAGGAAGAATGTGGAAATCCAGAGGGAATTAAAAGGCTAGGGTGGTTACTCAGTTAATAAAATGCTTGCTTTGTGTAGATTGAGAGCCTGAGTTTGATCCCCAGGACCCACATGAAAAAGTTGGATCTGGTGCTGTGTGCTTGTCATCCCTTTGCTCTTGCCGAGGTGGAGACAGGCAGATCTCGGGCTGGGACTGACCAGCCAGCCTAGCCTACTTGTAGATTACAGGCAGGTAAGAGATTCTGTCAGCGTGTCCTCTGGCTTCACACTCACATCTTATATGCATGAACTGACATAGTATGCACTTCTGCACAAAAGAAATAGGGTACCTCGTGCTCTACTCTCTTTTATTTTTATTTTTTAAAGATAGGGTTTCCCTGTGTATCCCTTGTCTACACTCGATTTGTAGACAAGGCTGGTCTCCAACTCACAGAGATCGGCCTGCCTCTGCCTCTGCACCTCTGCGCCTCTGCGCCTCTTCCCCTCTGCGCCTCTGCCCCTCTGCCCCTCTGCCCCTCTGCCCCTCTGCCTCTGCCTCTGTCCCAGCCGCTGCCCCAGCCTCTGCCTCCCGATTGCTAACATTAAAGGCATGCACCACCACACCCGGCTTATGCTCTACTCTTAATCAGCATTATGTTTAAGATCTTGAGATCATGGATGGTCCAATCATCATTCACACAGCACAACTGTTTGCTTTAAGAATTGTTGGGAACCATGAGAGCCCTGAGATAAATATCCTGCCCCAGCTAATTGAGAACCCGGAGATTA
>NW_022196891.1:2106362-2107542 GCF_008632895.1 Mastomys coucha
TTCTTATTTTGGGCTTGTACCACAGTAAAAGCCAAGATTTTAAACTCTACTAAATACAAAACAAAAAAGCAAACATAAAGACTTTATATATTTATGTTCATTTAAGAAAATAGTAGTAGTGATGTATTATTTTGAAATATACAGTTAAAATGTTTGGAGTTATTTAAAATTTATATTGAGAAAAATGTATTTTTACTTTTGCTGTAGATGAGCATCTACATAAGACTGTTAAATTGATTGTTGTTTTATATCAAACAACTTTTATAATACTTATTTTTATTGTTATAATATTTTATAAATTTTAAGAAATATGACAAAAAAGATATTGTAGGTATTGAAAGGGGGCTCTCTGGGAGGAGTTGGGGTACAAAAGGGAAACAAGAATGTGATTTAATACTATTTACTTAAAATATGTTTTTAAATGTTAACAAATTCAGATAAATTGAAATCATGTAACTTTTCTCATCATAATGCAATCAAAATTAAAAAAAAAAAAAAGAAAAAAAGAATCTCAGAACAGATGGACCAGACATTGGATTTAAAACAAACAAACTAACTAACTAACTAAGTAATAGAACTGGCCTGGTGGGGAGCTGCTTCCACTACTATAAAGAATCTCCCGCTAGGGCTGAAAGATGGGTTTCGGTGAGGCCTCTGCTACAATTTGGGAATAAGGTAACATTGAGGCCTTTGTCAGCTCCCAGATCATGTAGCTTTAGCCATGGCATGCACCAGCAAGCTGACCCACAGGCTGCTTCTGCAGGCCTACTGAGGCCTGAGAATAGGCATCCCCTCAGCTCCAGTTGCCACAAGAAAGCCAAGTGCCTCTTGATTGCACCAGCCATCAGACAAAACAGCCATTGGTGTGGCCTCCACTCACCCTGTTACACTTGCCTTCCAAATCTCACAAGTTGTACCTCCTTTGAAGAACCTAGCTAGAACCCTTCTGTGCTAAAGAAGTGCAGTTTCCCATTCTAACGTGTTTGTAATAGATTGTCACAAAGGTGTGCGGATGAAATTGAGAGAGAATAAATAAAGACTATTTGTCCCGTCTTTTAAAAAATCAAAAACAAAACAACAACAACAAAAGAATCTCAGAAGAAAGCCTGGCAGGGGCACACCTTTAGTCCAAAGTTTGGCAGAGTAGACAGAGGGGGCAGAGGAGGCAGAGGGGGCAGAG
>NW_022196891.1:2108155-2121128 GCF_008632895.1 Mastomys coucha
GCAGAGGGGGCAGAGGAGGCAGAGGGGGCAGAGGAGGCAGAGGGGGCAGAGCGGGCAGAGAAGGCAGAGGGGACAGAGGAGGCAGAGGAGGCAGAGGAGGCAGAGGCAGGCAGATCTCTAGAGTCCCAGAGTTTGACAGAGGAGCCAGAAGCAGGCAAATCTCCTGAGTTTGAGGCCAGACTACTCTATTGAGTGAGTTCCAAGACAGGTAAGGCTACACAGAGAAACCCTGTCCCAAATAATGAAAAACCAAAACAAAACTTATAAACATCTCAGATATGTGGAATTAATATCAAAATGATAAATATAAACAAATTCTGCTAAATAAAAAGTCAATACTGAGGGTTGGAGAGATGGCTCAGCGGTTAAGAACACCGATTGCTCTTCCAGAGATCCCACGTTCAATTCCCAGCAACCTCATGGTGGCTCACAACCATCTGTAATGGGATACGATGCCCTCTTCTGGTGTGTCTGAACACAGCAACAGTGTACTCACATACATTAAATAAATAATACTTTCTAAAAAATCAATACTGAAACACGTCTTTTTTTTAAGATTCATTTTTAAATTTTATTTTAACCAGTTGTATTTCTATATAACACCAATAAACCAATAAAATAATAATATCAATGTTATTTTGCATTTTGTCTCACTATGTAGCCAAGGCTGTCCTGGAATTTACAGTCCTCCAAGCTTAGCCTCCCAATAGGTGGGAATACAGTTATGTGCCACTGTACTCAAAATACTTTAAAATGTAGAAAAATCTACTGAAAATGAATAAACTTCCACACAGAAAACCTCAAAATACTGAGAGAAGTTCAGGCCATAAATTGGTAGAATTATTTCTGTATTTCTGTAGAAGACTCCATTAATCTATTTATGATCCAGATATTAAAATCAACTCTCAAACAAAGCCCCAAGTGTTCTTTTGAAAACTCACAAAATACATTTGGAAATTCAAATGACCAAGAAGAATGAAAACAATCTTAAAAAACAAAGTTGAATGAATAATGATGCCATATAGTAAGATTGCTTACACAGTTGTAAAAAGAATCCAGAAATAGACCTACATATAAGTGGACACTTCTGACTAACAGAGCCAAGTGGTCCCAAAAGGTCTTTTTTTCTACTGCTATTATATAAGGTGATACCCAGTGGAAGGAAAACAAACTTTGATGGGTTACAGAAATAGATTTCTAAAGGAATACAGTAAAGCTTCTAAGGGTGAATATCTTGAGTAGGTCTAAAACCCAACGCCTTAGTTAGGGTTTCTGTTGCTGTGAAGAGACACTATGCTCACAGCAACTTTCATAAAGGAAAACATTTAATTGGGGCTGGCTTACAAGTTCAGAGGTTTAGTTCATTAGCATCATGGCGAGAAGCGTGGAGGCACATAGGCAGATGTGGTGCTAGAGAAGTAACCAAGAGTTGTATTTCTGAGTAGGCAGGCAGAAGGAAAAAAGGGTGGCACTGGCCCTGGCTTGAGCTCCTGAAACCTCAAAGCCTGCCCCCAGCAACACACTTCCTCCAACAAGGCCACACCTCTTCAAAGTACCACTCCCTAAGATCCTATAGGGGACATTTTCTTTTCCTTTCCTTTCCTTTCCTTTCCTTTCCTTTCCTTTTCTTTTCTCTTCTTTTCTTTTCTTTTCTTTTATTTTGGTTTTCCTAGACAGGGTTTCTCTGTGTAGCCCTGGCTGTCCTGGAACTTACTCTGTAGACCAGGCTGGCCTTGAACTCAGAAATCCACCTGCCTCTGTCTCCCAAGTGCTGGGATTAAAGGCGTGTGCCACCACTGCCCCGACATTTTCATTCAAACCACTATAGTCCACTCCCAGGCCCCCATAGACTTGTAGCCATATCATAGTGCATAATGCATTTAGTCCAAATGACTTCAAAAGTCCCCATCATTTATCACAGTAGCAGCACTGTTTAAAAGTCCTAAGTTCAAAGTCTTATCTAAGACTCATGTAATCTCTTAACTGCAAGCCCCTTTCAAATCAAAATGCAAATGCAGATCACACATTTGCAATATATAACAGCACAGGATACACATTACCATTCCAAAAGAGAGGAGAGGGAGCATGGTGAGGAAACACTGGACCAAGCAAGGCCAAAAGCCAGCTGGGCAAACTCCCAACTCTGCATCTCTATGTCTGATGCCAAAGCGCTCTTGAAATCTCCACCCCCTTTCACCTTTGTTGACTGCAATGTGCTTCTCTCTCTTGGACTGTTTCCACTCCCTGTTAGCAGCTTTCCTTGGCAAGCATCCCAGGTCTCTGGCATCTCCAACATCCTGGGGTCTCTAAGACAATCCAGGCTACACCTTTACAGCTTCACACAATGGCCTCTCTAGACCTGTTTGCTGAGACACTCCTAACACATACCTGGCCTCAGCCTCATCTCTTAGTCATGGAGGGAGATTCTACAGCCCCTTTCTTATATCCTTGACTGTAAAGCCAGAAACAGAACCACATGGCCAAAGGTACCAAGTGCTGCTGCTTGCTGGGGCTCTTACATGGCCCCCTTGTCTAATTACGTCTTCACTATATCTGCTTATCTGTCCTGAAACTCTCTTTGTAGACCAGGCTGGACTCAGACTTAAGAGATCTGCCAGCCTCTGCCTTCTGAGTGCTGGCATGAAAGGTGTGCACCACCACACCCAGTCCTAAACTTTTCTTTATTTTTTTTTCACCTTTCTTTACTTCTTTTTCACATATTGGAAGCTTAGCTGTGTGGGGTCTTGCTCTGAGGTGGCTGCTCCCTTTATTCCACTGGGCATCAGGCTTTTTTCTTTCATCTATTGACACCTCCTGGTGCCCCCTTTTTCCTCAAACTGTACACCTTGTATTTCTTCCTTGCTCAACTTGCTCCTTTTCATTATAGATCTGTATGAGTGTGGCCACTAAGAAACACAGTCAGTACTAGGCTGTCTGGAAAATCTCTCTGCTAAAATCGTTAATCCCACATTCTCCAATTTAGCTGAACTCAGACAGATTTCTTTGGACAAGGGCACAAAGCAGCCCCATTCTTCACCAAAATATCACAAGAACAATCTCTAGGCTGTATACTAATATTCCTCTCCTCTGAAAGCTCTTAAACTGGGTCCCTACAGTTCAAATCACTCTCCACACCACACCTGTCTTAAATGTTCATACTAGTATGGCCCATTAAGCCCTGCTTAAAGTGTCCAATCACTTTTCTAGTTCAAAGTTGTAAAGTGTTCCGTATTCTTCCAGGTAGAAATATGGTAAGGCTTATCATAGCTCTACAGCACTCCTAGCACCAACTTATGTTTTAGGGTTCTATTGCTGTGAAGAGGCACCATGACCACAGCAACTCTTATAAAGGACAACATATAAATGGGGCCGGCTTACAGTTTCAGAGGTTTAGTCTATTCTCTTCATGGTAGGAAGCATATAAGCATGCAGGCAGATCTGGTGCTGGGGAAGTAGCTGGAAGTTCTACGTCTGCATTGGCAGGCAGCAGAAAGAAAGGGTCACACTTGGTGTGGCTTGAGCATTTGAAACATCAAAGCCCACCTCCAGAGACATACTTCCTCCAACAAGGCCACATCTACTCCAACTAGACCACACCTTCTAATAGTGCCATTTCCTGTGGGTCTACAAGGGCCATTTTCATTCAAACCACCACACCCAAAAAACTGATTACAAGAAGTAGTTTTGGAAAATTGGGTAAGTTGGAAAAGTTATCCTCAACACTACTGAAAGATTAAAAAGAAAATCCACAGAATGTGACAATGTATTCTGCTACCTATAAAGAACCAAGAATTTGTATCCAACTGCATATATAGAAGCCTCAAAAATTCATGACAAGGACCAGACACCAAAGAAAGAGGCATGTGAGGCATGAACCAACAACTTACAGAAGAGAATATCCAGATGACCCCAAGATTAACAAAAGATCAGCACATCGTTAACACAATAAATCCTCAAATGATAAAACAATGAACACCTATAAAAGAGCCAAAATTTAGAAGTCCAGTGGTTCCAGGTGTTGCCAGACAGCAGCAGCTTGTACAGCACCTCACACATGTCTGCTAGGGATGACACATAGACCAGCAGTACCTATTAAACCCGAACATAAAGCTCACATAGACCAGCAGTACCTATTAAACCCGAACATAAAGCTCCTGACAACTTGGCTATCTTATTCCTATAATAAACATTAACTTCAAGGTCCATTAGTTCAAATGATATGGTCTAGACATTACTTATTGTCAGTCTGTTATTTGATGTCTTTCTATGAAGGCTTAAAGCCTCTTCCCCAGAATGAAGACAAACGAGAACATGAACAGATGCCTGCAGTGCTGGCAATAGTCTACTGCATGGTTTTCGTGCTGGCTACATGTAGGTTTTATTTTCTGATAACCTGTTAAGCTGTTGGTATTATGTTAGGTGGCAATAAAAGTGTTATTAATAGTCATCCTTGGGTAGGCATGATGGTTCACTGGGTGAAGGTACTGCCACCAGGCAGGCCTGATGACCTCAGTTCAATTTCCAATGACACTGGTAAAGGTAGAAGAGAGCCAATCCTTGTAAGTTGTTCTCTGACCTTTACATGCATGCTGTCATATGTGCAGGAACATAAAAAGACACATAGATGAGAGGGAGAGAGAGATGGAGAAATAGATACAGAGGGGGCAGAAGGGAAAGGGAATAATGTAAAAAACAAAATAGTCATCCATAGGGCTCAGGAGATGGCTTCATGAGTAAGACCACTTGCAGCCCAAGCATGAGGACCTGTCTTCAAATCCTCAGTGCCTGGGGGGGGAAAGCACGACATGGTCACCTACTTATAACCTGGCTATTGGGTGAGAGGGCAGATGATTGTTGGAGTTTGCTGTGATCCTAGCTGCAGGTTCAATGAGAGACCCTGTCTCAAGCGAATGAGATGCAGAGTGATAGACAGGTCATCCAGTACCTTTCTCTGGCCTCAGTGGGCACATTTGGGCATGTATGTGCATATACCACACATATATACCAAGCACACACACACACACACACACACACACACACACACACACACACACACACCAGTCTAAATAGGAACTTATTGAAGCCAGTCTAAGTCTGACCAGTCCTATGTATTTGGCCTTCTGTTAAGAATCTCCTGCCACCTCCAAATGTGGTATAAAATCATAAGTAGAGTTGAGGGGAAAAGAGGACACACCAATTATACCCCAGCTTCTACTGAAATGCATTAACTTTATCACAAATATTCAAAAGTATGAAAAGATGGCAAGTTTTACTCACAAACTTGGGTACACATTTCTTTTGAACATATCTGTCCCTCCCCACTGTTCACAAGTTCTTAATATGGTGGGATATCGCCATGAGAAGTTATTACATCTTGATTTCTTGAATCAACACCGATAAACTGATTACTTATTTTTTAACAGCTTATTTAGCTTAAATAGCAAAATCTTACAGTGCAGGTAGTAACCTCATATGCATTTTCTTTAGCCCTCTGCCCATTAATTGCAGCCTTTTTTTTAATGTTACCATGTTAAAAAAAAAATTACATAAGAGTACCCAAGCTTCACCCACTGTTTGGCTCTGGATGTCTGAGTCAGCTGCTGGGTGGAGCCTCTCTGAGGACAGCCACGCTAGACTCCTGTCTGCCAGCATAACAGAATATCACTAATAGTGTCAGGGATTGGGACTTGACCATGGGATGGGTCTCAAGTTGGCTCAGTTATTGCTTGGCCATTCCCTCAGTCTTTGCTCTATCCCCTGTCCCTGCATTTCTTGTAAACAGGATAAATTTTGAATCGAAAGTTTTGTGAGTGGATTGTGTCCCTATCACTGCACTGAGGTTCCTACCTGGCTACAGGAGGTGGCCTCTTCAGTGCTGTGAGTCACAGCATCCATTCTTGGGAGTGTCCCTGATCTCTGGTTTCTGTCACTTCCTGGGAATGCTCCCCCCCCCAACTCCCCACCCTTAGAAGATGCAGATTTCCATTCATTCTCAAGGCTATTGGGCCATCTCTCCTATTTTCCTCCCCACACTTGATCCTGAAAGTCTCCCCCATTCACCTCCTTCTCCCCTCTCCCACCCAGTTCCCTCCCTCCATCTGCATACTAAAACTGTTTCCTCCCTTCTAAGTGAGATGCAAGATTCCTCACTTAGGCCTTTCATATTGTTTAGCTTCTTTGGGTCTGTGGAGTGTAACATGGTTCCTGTATCTTAAGGCTAATACCTACTTATGAGTTCATATCATGCACATCCTTTTGGGTCTGGGTTACTTCACTCAGGATGATATTCTCAAGTTCCATCCATTTGCCTGCAAAATTCATGAAGTCTTAGTTTTTAATAGCTGAATAGTATTCCATTGTGTAGCTGTACCACATGTTCTTTATCCATTCTTTAGTTGAGAGACATCTAGGTTGTTTCTGGTTTCTGACTATTACGAATAAAGCTGCTAGGGCCCCTAAGGGGATAGGAACTCCACAGGAAGACCAACAGAGTCAACTAACCTGGACCCTTGGGGCTCTCTGAGAATGAACCACCAATCAAAGAATGTACATGGACTGGACCTAGGTCTCCCTGCATATATGTAGCAGATGTGCAGCTTGACCTTCTTGTGGATCCCAAACAACTGGAACTGGGGCTATCCCAAAAGCTGTAGCCTGTCTGTGGGATATGTGGGCTGCCTTGTCTGGCCTCAGTGAAAGAGGATGATGCATCTAGCCCCGTAGAGACTTGATGTGTCAGGGTAGGGAAATACCCAGGAGACCCTCATTGCCTCAGAAGAGGAAAGAGGGCATGGTAGAAGGATTGTGGGAAGGGTAACTGGGAGGTGGGCAGTGATTGGAAGGTAATGTGAATAAGTAAAAAAATATATATATATACATTTCATAAACCTATTACTGCTGCTGCCCCCAATATTTACAACAGTGCATTCAAAAAGTAGTTCCCATTTCCTAGAGATTAAATGAAGAGCTGCTCAAATGTAATTTAATAGCTGCAGGCAGGCCATCCACAACTCAAAAGATGATATGTGATTTCTTACTTACCTTTCTGGTTCTGAAAGCTAGAGGTAATGCACACATGGGGCTTTCCAAGGTGCCGTACACACTGTCCTTATAAACCTGTGATTTGCTGTCTGCACCCTACTGCTCTGTTTTCTTTTCTTCATTCCCAATCAGAAAAATCCTTGGTTGGATGGGACACATTACATTTTTAAAATTGGAAATATTTAACTTCAATATAAAGAAATGTTTGATTAAAATATATTATACATGGTTTCTATAATGCCAAATTTTAATTACTTGTATACGTATAAACTTAAGTCTTAAACTTTTTACTTGTGCATATAGATGTGAGGAGGGTTTTTAATTGCAGGTACCCATGGAAGCCACGAAAAGAGGCTTGGATCCCCTGGAGCTGGAGTTACAGGTAGTTATGAGCTGCCTGACCTAGGTGTTGGGAACTAGACCCTGAGTCCTCTGAGAGAGCAGTAAGTGTTCTTAATCTCTGAGTCATCTCTCCAGCCCCTAAGTTGGTCTTTTAAATCATGTATAGCATGTAAGTAGCTTCTGTAAGTGCTAAGCCACTGCCCTTGCTATAATTCTGTGTATTATTCAGAGTATTGAGGAAAGCATTAGCAATAATTAGGTCCAGGTTTCTCATAACAATGTTATGTACAAGAAAGATGTGCGAGGTGCAGTAGCTCACACCTTTAGTCCCAGCACTCAGAAGGGAGAGTCAGGAACATCTCTGTAAGTTTGAGGCCAGCCTGATCTTCACCACACGTTTCATCCAAGCCAAAGCTACACAGTGAGATCCTGCCTCAAAAAGGAAAAGAGAAAGATGAGTATCTCATAGTGATTTTAATGGAACTTGTTAACAAATGCTACATTAGTCTACATTAATGTGTATAAAACATTTGAGGGGCACTTTTGTGAAGATCCCACTGAGTTCTTTAAAAGCAATTTAATTGTTAACATAATTTTAGAAGATGTAACGTGTTAATGTGGGCTTTCTACTTTTCAAACATGCTTCCAAAACCAGCACACTCACCTCTGGGGCTTTCCAAGCAGAAGTTTTAAGTCTCTTAATCTTATTTGAAAATAGAAGAGGGCAACGCTGGAGATGTGCCAGGAGTGAGCGTTGGTATTTCTGAAGTGCCACAGTGAAAAGTACCTTCTCTCACTAGTCAGTTCCTTCTCGAAGCCTCAGTCTCTTCCAGCTCTCTCAACCACTGCGCTTTCCAGAAAGCCCATTTCCACTTCCAAGACAGCGCAGGTTAGACAGCTCCATAGAGCTTTACCCATCCTTCTGGCTGCCCCTGTACTCAGTGCTGTAACATCTACCAAGTCTACCTTACTGTCGTTTAGAAATGCAGGAGCGGCCATGTGTGGTGGGTCACATCTTCAACCCCAGCATTTGGTTGTCAATGGCAGGAGTGTATTGACAGCCACTGTTGACTATAGATAAGACCCAGTCTAAGAGGCACAGGGGGAGCCAGGCATGGTGGCACATACCTTTTCTTTTCTTAGGAGTAAAGTAAGAGAGATGGAGGGGAGGTGTAAGCGATCACGGAGGAGGCTGGGAGGGAGTGCTTTTCCTATCTTCTCACATTCCTGTCTTCATACTGGATGTGTGAGCACGCCCAGAAGACCTGCTTGGAAGGAACACCGAAGACCCGGCTCATCAACCCCAAACAGAGGGAGCCTCATCTCCCAGTGCACCTCAGAAATGGGTTGATAGTGGGAAAGAAAGGAGCACACACGGGGTTGAGGGTTACCTTTCTTGTAACTTTCTATTAAAAAATGCTTGTCCTTTAAGAAAGGGCCTTTTTCTTTATATCTGGGTGATATATCTGAGTACAGGTTGGTCTTGACCATCGTGGGAAGAGAAGAGATGGCAACAGGAGCCTCCCCTTGTTACCCCCATGTCAGATCTCACATCTAAAGACCTCAGCTCTCTGTAGGTCCTGGGCTCTAACAACGTGGAAACCCCAAGTCTTGTTGATAAAGTATGGTTCCTTGAACTCTTGGTGTTAGGTTAGGGGAGGGACAGGTGTCAGGCTTTTGTCCTCTTTTCTTGAGTTTAAGCACATAGGTGTAGGAGCAGGAAACAGGAGCTCAAGAGGTGATGGTGCATATCTCTAATCCCTGCACTCAAGAGTCAGGGGCAGGCAGATCCCTGCAATTTTGAAGCCTGCCTGTTTTGCATTTTGAATTCAGAGCTAGCCAGGACTATATTATGAGACTGTGTCTAAACATGCAAATTGCAAGGGCTGGAGAGATGGTTTCACAGTTCCGAGGGCTTACTGGTCATGCAGAGGAGCCTGGTTGAGTTCTTAGCGGCCACATCAGGCAGCTAACAACCAGTTCCCAGGGATCTATCTCTGGTCCCATCTTGCGGACTACATTAGCACTTGCACACATGTGTTACATAAAAAACTTAGCAAGCATATACATATTTCTATAAGTAAGATTAAAAATTGTTTTTAAAAATTAGAAGAACTTTCCCCTCAGTGAATAGTTGGTTGTTGACTTAGAATAGTCAGGAGAATAAACTCCACTTTTCCAGCTTTGCCACGGCTCAAGAATAATAGCATCCATCAAAAACACTCTGAGAATACTGGATCCTGATCCTCCTCTTGACTCAGAATGCACAGTATACTCTCCTCTCATGGGGCTAGGCAGTAGCAGAACCATCCCTCTCACTCAGCTGGGAGCAAGACTGGAATCAGCCAGCAATCTACAGTGTCCTGCGTTCTGACATCAGGACTGGGTTATTTCAACTCGTGAGTTCATCTTCCAGTAGCCATGTCATTAGTCAAGGAGCACCTGCACTTTTAAAACATCAAAAATAAAGTTATAACTTTCTCTCACCACCAGCCCCTCCCCCCGCTGTGAAACTCAGCTGATATTGAAAATTCACTTCTGTTTGTTGCCCAAAGACTGCAGACCAATTCCGAGCCTCTCTGTGGCTCTGTGTGAGCTGTAGAGCTTTTCTGCAGGCTGCAGTGGGGGACAAACTCACTGTGTGCTTCAGCACTTGCTGCTGTTGATTTAGAAATGCTCTTCACTGCTGTAAGTAAACCCCATGAGGTTGGTGTGGTTGTTTACAAACGTGGAATTGAGCGGTAAGTTGCTTCTCTCATTTACTATGTGAATACCTTTACAACAATCATGTAAGGTTTTTAAATATTATAATATGAAAGACAAACCTTTCTCTACTGAAACCATATTTTTTTCTTTGTGTGATTTTATCAGAATGCCAAAATAAACAGTTTTGTGCACGCTCTCTCTCTCTGTTGACATGTTAAATTCTTAGAAATGGACTTGCTTCTCCAAATGATTTTTTTTTTTTTCTAGACAGGGTTTCTCTGTGTAGCCTTGGCTGTCCTGGAACTCACTCTGTAGACCAGGCTGGCCTCGAACTCAGAAATCCGCCTGCCTCTGCCTCCCAAGTGCTGGGATTAAAGACGTGTGCCCTTCCTTCAGTCCCTGCTCTCTGCAACTCCTTCCATGGGTATTTGGTTCCCCCTTTTAAGAAGGAATGAAATGTCCACCTTTTGGTCTTCTTTCTTCTTGAGTTCCTTGTGTAATGTGGGTACCGCCCGGCTCTCCAAATTATTTTTAACTTTTTAAGGCAACACACACACACACACACACACACAAATTAGTTTCCAAAAAACATGAAAGCAACTGAGTAGTAAACCAATCAGGCTGTACAGCTGAGAATTTAAAAGTCGAGCAAGTATTTTGAGGAGATACAAGGATCCTTGGGGCTCCCTTAGCCAGCCAGTCTATCAGAATTGGTAAGGTCTAGGTTTTGTGAAAGATCTTGTATTAAGATAGAGAAGTAATTAAGGAAGATACTCAGCATTGACTTCAGGCCTCCAACATGCACGTAAATACAACATGCACATGTGCACACACACACATGTAAAACAAGGATATTTATGAAACAGGCTAGTAATGGGGGATAAAATGGAATCTTTAAAAGTAACCCGAAGAATTGTTTTCCAGGAAAGGGTTTTGTAACCTGAAACTTTCCCCACTTTTCTCTTCTGTTTTAAAAACGGTATCACTTTAAATCAGATCATTCAACTGCGGTACTATTTAACACAAAATTGTATTGCTATGCATAAAATAAAGTACTGTTTTCAAAATTGTTTTAAAGCAACACAAAGGAAGTCAATAATAAAAATATAATAAAGAGAACAAACAGAAAAAATCAGAAAGGTAATAGACTTCAATTTCCCGTATATGAAGATCACTAAATGTGCATAGGAAGGCAGAAATGGTCCAACTTGTATGCTGCCGCTTTAAACAAGCTTACATGTGAAGGAATCAGATATACTACTTACATAGCATTCAGAAGAAAGGTGACATGGCTACACATAAATGTAAAGTAGACCAGAATGTGAAATTTTATATTGGATCAAGAAGGGCTTGTCGTAATGATAAAAGGTCAATTTACCGAGAAGACATAATTCTAAATCGCTATGTCTCTAAGGAGTTTCAAGGATGAGAAAAACTGACAGAATTGAAAGGAAAAGTCCAGTCTTGCTTGTTAGAAAACTCCACAGTTTCTCAGAAGTAGACGGAAAATCATTAACACGGAGGTGAGAAAGCTGGCAGAGACGGTTCTGGCACTCAAGGAACTGAAAACACTGTGTTTCTGTTGACTAGAGACAAAGCCCTTCCACTTACTGTTACTACACAGAGGCAAGGCTGTGTGTACCACTGTGTAACCAACACTAACCTGAAACTTGGAAAAAGACAAACCCAGAAGCCAGTAACGAGAAGCCACTAACTAATACGACAGGATCGCTCATTCCTGATTTCAAACGAGTTCTGTATTAGAAGAGGTGACCTAGCGGTTCAGGCTTCGTCAAACGTGGTGACAAGTGTCTACCTGGAAAGCTTGCTATGAGCACGACAGAGGTGGGTGAAGGGCAGAGACAGGTGCGGTGAGACTGTCATTCGGAGAACAGCCAAGAGGAAGCGGTTGTTGGAGGCTGCCAGGATGAGAGGAAGTATAGGGCTGGGTAAAGGAGGTTTGGGGGAGACAGTGGACACTATATTCTTTAGTTACCATCAAGGAAACCCCACAGGGGTGCCCTTTCTGCAGGCAGGGTCCACTGAAGGAGAAGGACAACTTTGGCAGGGCTGCCTAGCGCCTGCCCGCAGGTGCTGCACCCCGAGAGCTCAGAGCCTGGGGACACCCGGAAGGGACCCCGCGCGGGTCTGAAGCACTCGTGGAATGCCGAAGCCATCTCCGCCCCGCGTCACGGCAGCCCACGCTCGGGCACCCCCTGGCGGAGCCGGTCGGTGGCGCGGGGGCAGGTGCGGGGCGGAGCTGGGCGCACGGGGCGGGACGAGGCGGGAGGAGGGCGGCGGCGACCGCGGGTCCACAGAGGCCGCGCGCCCAGCCCGCCCGCACCGCGCCATGGCCCCGCGCGCCCGGCGGCGCCGCCAGCTGCCCGCGCCGCTGCTGGCGCTTTGCGTGTTGCTCGTCCCGCTGCAGGTAAGGACCCGCACCGCCATCGCCCGCAGTCCCCCCAAGGTCGAGGTCCCCTGGCTTCGCAGCCTTACAGGCACCAGCTGGAACTCGGGGGCATCAGGAGATGGAGACCCCAGCTGGTGCGTAGAGCTAAGGGACGGCGACTGGGAAGGTGCTGGGGTTTGGGAAGGCTGAGGTGTGCAGAACCCGGACCCCAGGACACGGGATCTGCGGATCACGGAGCGCGGGTGCTACTTTGGTTCTCGGGGTGCGCCTAGTAGGCTCTTCCCATCTGTAACTGACGCGGAGCTCTGCGACACTCAGGGAGATTGTATGTACAGACCGTGTTAGTGATCCCTTCCTAAAACCTGCTACCCTGGGGGTGTGCTTTCAATCCGCGTGGGTCCCTGGGAGCGCAGGGTCCCTGACTTGGTCTTCACACCTTTCCCTATTTAGCTTTCTCCCCATGCCCCCCCCCCC
>NW_022196891.1:2121313-2145700 GCF_008632895.1 Mastomys coucha
AGAGATGTACTGGATGTGCAGAGAGTTGGAAGTTTTTCTGGCCAAGCTGACAAGCTTTCCTTTTCGCGTGTCCTCTTTTCCTCCCTCCTCCCCACAAACAACTCGTGGTCGGGCAGGAATTGCTTGTGCTTAGAAACCTTTTGACCATGTTAGGATGAAATATGTCTTTGCAATGGCAGAAACTAGGGTGGTGATGCGCCTCGAGCTATTATAGATGCCAAGGACAAGCCTTGCAATCCTTGCCTCCACCTGGGATGGGCCTGGGTCCAACCGTGATGAACATAAGATGTAACTAGAACGCACAGTGCTTAGGGACCAGGACCTTTCTGGCTGCTCTTCGGGCACCATCAGCAGTCTAGAGGAGGAGGCAAAAGTCAGTGTGGAGAATCCCCTCCCTGCAGCCACACCTCCATGCAGGAATAGCTCCCAGATCCCTGAACCGAGCCTTAGGGTCCGTCTGGAGTTGCTAGTGCCTGATAAAGAGCTTGGGTCCCAGTTGCTGGTCTGCTGGCAACTGAGGGGGTCTCACTGGGGCTCCCGGGAGTCATTTCTTTACCACCGTTATTCAGTGTGGCAGCCATCCCAAGCACGAAGCCAAATGTTCACTTCTGTACGGGTGGACTGAGATGTTCAGTGAAGGGAAGCCTGCTCAACATCATGTGCGCTTGGGGGGTTCCTCTGAGGGAAGGGAAAATGTCAGTGAGGTTTTCTTGGCTCAGCAGTTTTAGATTCCCCTTCTCTTGTTAGAGCAGTCTTAGGCTTCTGTGAATGTCACTGCCCTGGGAGACCTAGCTATGTTCGCGGTAAGGAGAGAAGAGAAAGGCAGCTTAGCTGACATCAGGACAGAAATAGTGTAAATGTGCACAAGCCTGGAGCTGAACGGTAAAAAGACTCACTCTACTTCATCGCCAGCAGAGTGTGTAGTGGCTGAGGGAGGACAAGGCGAAAGGACCTAACAGAATCGACCATTTGAAGCACTTCAAATGTCGCTTGCTTAATGAAGGGTTCAACAGGTGGGACAGGGAGCTACCTTTTTTAAAACTAAGTAACTGGGTCTCTAACTGCTTAGGAAAACCTGCCTGACCACACAGCAAAAGGGAAAAAACGTACACGCATTTGATCTTAATAACAGACTAGAATAGCATTTGGAACCAGCTGTCAGCTCTCCTACTTTGTATGTATGACCGTGTGCATGTGTGTGCTAGGTGTGTTCTTGGCTGTGCTGGTTATGGCTCTGGGAGCTGGTCCGTGAAGACCAGCATCTCACCACTGAGCTCCATCCTCAACCTTCTCCTATGCTTTTCTCATCTCGGGACGACAAGTGTGAGTGCTCTGTGGGGCTTGTTATGCTAGCTTATTTAATGAACAGTAACCCAAAACAGTTGCTGCATGTTCAGCATAGTAACAGATTTTAAGTTCTGGTGGCCTTCCCCGCCCATAAAATTATTTAGCTTTGATCAGTGGTTGACTGAGTTGTGTGCAGAATTCATGGACACAGTGGACTGACTGTATGTGCCTTAAGTTGGTCTCTCAGGTCATCCTATCTTGAGACATTTTAATTATATACATTTTTTATTTGTAACAAAAAATATATGTGTATACACATATATATTTTAAAAAACCGTTGTGAGGTGTGGCTCAGAAAGCAGAGTCACAGCGGTTCTTGCCTGTGGGGTGTCACCTCCTTGGAGGTTGAATGACCCTTTCACAGGGATCGTACATCAGGTATCCTGTAAATAAGATATTTAAATTACAATTTATGACACTAGCAAAATTATAGTTATGAAGTAACAATGAAAATAATTTATGGGTGGGGAAGGTGATTGGAACATGAAGAGCTGCATTAAAGGGTTTGAGCCTTGAGGAAGGATGAGAAGCACTGGGTCAGAGGATAATTCATCTGGAAGCCAGCTCTATCCTTCAGCCTTGTGGGGCTGAGGATGAAGCTCCATTCAGCAAGCTTAGTGCTAGGTGTGTTTGCCTAGTAAGCCATTTCACCACCCAGTAAATGTATTGTTCCCTAGTAGGCTTACTGGGAATATGTGCTACTGAAATGCAAATTATTCAGAGGACACTCCAACCGTGAAGATTCACTCTGAGCATTAGTTATATGCATCTGAACCCTATGCAGACTTCTGCATTGACCATTTCCACTTAGGTGACCTACCCAGAGTGCTCCTGGGGGCCCTGTTTGTGTCTGGTAGACGTCCATGCTCTCTTATATCTGTCTTGCCATATTTGCAACTGCATTTGTTTTCAGAGCTAATGAAAAAATGCTTTTAAAAAGTTTTAAGCCTTATGTTGGTAGTTTGGCTGTTTATTCAGTTGCACAGTTGTCCCTGAGATAACTATGAGTACACATACCAGGTTACCTAAGGCCTTGGGGCTGATTCCTTCGAGGGCCATTTACAGAGTGTAAAACATGCCGTTAAGAAACTGGGCAAATGCATAATTGGACCTGCCCAGGTTATAGTCTAAAGACAAAGACAATGGGAGAAGCTGTAATGGCCATAAAGAAGTGTGTGATAAGAAAAGCACATTGGGGGGGGGGGGAGCAGAAGGAAGTGGAAGAGGAGGGGAAGGAGGAGGGAGAGGAGGGGAAGGAGGAGGGAGAGGAGGGGAAGGAGGAGGGAGAGGAGAGGGCGTGCTTTGGGAGGAAGAGTTTTCTCAAGTAGTCTTCAACTGAAAATCAAGCTTCAGAGAAGTGATCCAAGAGGTGGGTCAGGAAGAAAGCTTTCTAGGTCAAGGGGATGGTGCGTGTGGTTTAGACATAAAGGGATCTTGCCAATGAGAAACCACCAGTGTTTATGACCTTACAGATTAGCACAAAGCCCTGAATTCAGGAAACACACCAAACAGATGAGGCATTAAACCTTTATAGTTTTGAGATAACTCAGACACAGCCCTTATGAAGGTGGTAAAGCAGACTATAAATAAGGAGGTTCTGGAAAAGCCAATGGGGACCCTTCCAAGGAAATCCCCTAGGGTGTGGCTATGTTTGAGCTTTGTGCCACACTGACGACTCATTCTAGTCGGGAGACCTGGGTATGGATTAGCTTTTTGTTTGAGAACATGGACACACAGTTATTAGCTTTCAGATGTTGGGTCGCTAGGACTTAAGATGCCCCTCCTCTCGCTTCCTTTGGCCTTCAGGACTGTGATAGAAGCATCCTCCAAGTAGTAGGGGACTATGAGCTTGCTTTCTCATTATCTACCCCACAGTTGTCTTACACCAGGAAAATGATAACAATGGAGTCTCTGAAGGTCAATAAATCACTGTTTTATGAGGCCCTGGAAAGGGGAGTTCCAGACACAGCTCTCTCTAGAGAGTGCTGTTTTGAGAAGGTGTAGAGTGAACTTTATCTGCTGTGGAAGTATCAGAAAAAGTCCCTTGTTGAATTTTCCTATTTTAGGAGTGCAAAGGGGAAAAATGAGCCATTTTCCCGCTTCAGGAGTTTGACGGATTCGAGGAATGTCTGTGCTTTTCTCCTGTAATGTGAGTCCCTGATAGTCCTCGTTGTCCAGCTATTTCATGCTTGGCATCTCCTTCTGACCCTGCTTGGCTTCTCTTCTGCTTCCTGCAGCTTTCTGTTCTTCGCCTACAAGGGCATCCGGCTGCCTATAAGTCCCTAGCTTTACCACTGTGTGTCCCTAAGGGACGAGCTTCTAACCTGGGCAGTTTTTCCTTCTGCAACTGCATCCTTGCCCGAGTTTACTGTAGGCTTCTCTCTGGGTGCTTGAGTATCCACAGCTAGAAAGACAGTTTGAGTTCAGCTCACACTGTTTGCCGGCAAACACTGAGGCCAGAGGAACCAGGAAGGAGCTGTGGGCTCCTGCCAACAGGCTTGGTCCCTCGGAAGTTGGTCAGGTGCTTTGAAGTTGGAAGTCCTGTGGGTATTTTTCTGTCCTGATTCTGGGAGATGATTGAGGTGTGTTTCCTGCCAGTGTTCCCTTCCAGGCCCCATCCCCACCCCACCCCCATTCCTCACCTCTTCCCCTCCCCCCCCACTCCCAGTGCTCGCAGTCTACTGTTCTCACAGCAGCACGTTCCCATTCTGTCTGAGAAGCCACCCAAAGAACCCCCAGTCAGCATGTAGAAACACATTCTTTTCAGCTGTCTGATGACAACTTTATATCTGCTTTCGTTCTGGGGGCTGCTACACGAAGCATGGGCATTCAGCTATGAGCAGGGAGGGGAAGTGTGTTAAACGCACGCATTTAATATAGCAAGATCAACACCCCTACCACTTAGACACTGTAGCAGGGTAAAAGAAACAGATCGAAGGACAAAGCCTCCTTAGGAGACCAGAACTGCCGTCATGTGAAGACAGCAGAACATTTTCAGGGTCGAGCAACCCAACCTGAAGTGGATGCTAGGGAAGAGACGACAGTGGCCGCTGAGTCTGTCTTCTGGGGTGGTCAGTAATGGAAGGAAGGAGGCTCATTGGTGTTGTGTTTTCTGGAAATCTAGAGGCCAGCGTTCTTGAATTCAAGGGCGGGCGCTAGGCAGTGAGAGAAGGCATAAGGCAACTCTCAAGACTTTAAGTGTAAGCAAAGTCGTTCAGATATAATCTTGCTACTCGTGATCTGGAGAGAGACCTGACCAGATTTGGGTGTCAAGGGGAGGGGTAGCCAGGGCTGGTGTGGGCCAGCAGAGAGGCCTCTGCCTTGGTTCAAGGAAGAGCTAGAGAAGGCTCAAATCAGGTCAGGGCAATGGTGAGAGAGGAGTTGAGTGCAGGGGCGATTTTAGAGCTGCTAGCTCTGCCTGTGGTGCGGGGGCAAAAGATGCTTTCAGACTTATTAAGACAGCAAGCAAGCAGCAGGGCAGAGGCTAGGCAAACAGCAAGCCACTTGGATCCTATCTTTTGCAACTTAGAAGGACTTGGTACAAACCAAAGCGTTTCATGTGAAATTGGACTTTCCTTTTTTTTAAAAAAAGGTGACATTTAAAGAGTTGAATTGTAGCATATACAACCTAGAACTGAGGTTCCCCCATAAACATCTAGAGACCCAAAACCCACATAGCTGGGGGCATATGTGTGTTCTGGAATCTACAGAGTCATTTCCTGCCCTAGGGGTGTCTTAGGATGAGACGGGCAGGATGAAGGCCCCACGGTGGAAAGAAGAGACAGAGATAGGCAGAGTGATCTCCCGAGGGCACAGCATCCTAACAGGTGTGACGTGACCCCTGTCTCCCGGCAGCCCTAGGGCCATCACCTGCCTCCTAAACATTGTTGGACAAGGATGTTTATATTGGACCAGGACTCTCGGTTGTGCTGTCCTTTTCCTGGCAGGTTGCTGTTGCTTTCCTTTCTGCCTAGCACCTCCCAGATTCCACTAAGAAAAAAAACTCTTAAGCCAGCAGGTGATAGGGAAGTCCTTGGCAAGCTTCAGGAAGAACTGACAAAAACAAAACAAAAAAACCAAAAACCAAAAACAAAAACAAAAACAAAAAATAAACCTTTTCAGCTCACCAGAGAAATGAAACTAATTCTATTACCCCCCACCCCCCTTACAGTGTCAGGAGCCACTTCCTTGAGCTGGCAGAAATCTGAAGACATTCCCTTTAAAATGAGGAAGAAAAACTCTGGCTTTTGATGAATGTGCCGCCTAAACTGAGCAAACAGGGAAATGGGTGTGGCCTTGCCTACAGTCTGCAAGCTTGGCAAGCTCAGCTAGGCCAGGATTTTTTTCTGTCTTCCAAGTGGGAAGTGGACTACTTCCGTATACTTTTAATTATATATCTTATTTTACTTTACTTAATTTTCCTTCTCATGTAATGTACATGTGTATACAGTACATGCACACATGTATGTGTACATGCAGGCCAGAGGAGGACATTGAATATCCAAATTATCAGTCTCTGCCTTATTCTTTTGAAACGTTTCCCACTTACCCTGGAGTGGGGTTGGCAGCCAGAAAACCTAATCAATCCTTTGTTTTTCAACTTCACATTTGCAGTGTTGGAGGTATAGACATGTGAGGTCCTGCTAGGCTTTATTACTTGGTGCTGGGCTTTGAACCCAGGTTCCCATGTTTATGCAGCAAACACTGACCCACTGAGCCATCTCCCCAGACCCTCTCTTATTCCTTCTAGCTAACTAAGTTGGGTAGTTAGCACCCAACTTGAAAGTGCTTATAACACAGCAGTTGCCAAACCCATGTCCAGGCCCCTTAGCTTCTCTTTTTATCAGACCCGGTTAGATCAGCAGGGTAACAGTGTTTTGTTTGTAAAGCGTGGTGGAGTTATCCACATCTGTACCCACCACCTTGTGCCATGTTTAAACCTTCCCAGCTCTGGGGAACTTCCAGAGAACACATCTAGCTCCAACAAGTCTCCATTGACCCTATTCCCCAGATTTGCTCTCTAATGGGTCAATGTCTTCTTTATTTGCTCGAGATTGTTCACGTGACACCATCTTCTGGCCTATGTGTGTGCAGCAAGTATGTGGACCCACACTCACATGCCCTAGCATGCATGGTAACATATATACACAAATAAATCTCAAAATTAAAGGTGTAAAATGATTAAGGAAGACATCCAATATTGATCCCTGGCTTCTGTGTGCACCTGTGTTCACACACACACACACACACACACACACATACACATACACATACACACACACACATGCACGCACACACGCACATATGTATGCACACACGAATGGCTAGACAGAAATGAACTTGTTTATGTTCTGGAAGATCATTTCTTGGGTCTGTGTTCTCTAGTAGAGAATGTGTTTTTTGAGGAATTTCTGGATGTGTTTATTAACAGAAATGAAAATGTCCTCTTTTAAGGCCACAAGAGATAAAGGTACTCATAGTGCCGTCAACCCAGGCTCTGTGTGCCAGTTGATCCCTGACTCACAAGGAAAAGAAGTGTGACTCACAGAATCCTCCCGGCTACTTCTTCAGGCACAGGCACCCCTGATTTCTCTGCCCCTCAACACCAGAAGCAAACTGTGCTAAGCCATGATGACTCTCCCCTTCTGCCACCCCCAGCGCAGGCCACATTCCCTTCACACTCACAGACCAAGACACCTGTAGTGACACTGTATACCAGCCCTATTGACCCCCAACCTACACACACACACACACACACACACACACACACACACACACACACACACTTGCATTACCCACTGCCACTGCCTGCTAGACTTGAGGTTAGATCTAAGACCTCACATAGCCTTCTGTCAGGGGGAAATGTCTGGGCTCATGAGTTTTTGGAGGAAGTTAAATTACATTTCCCAAGGTTCTTTGTGCCTTCATCTTATAATTACAATGAGTTTGAGTACACCCTCTGGGCTCATTCCCCTCCATTGACAACTGGACTGGATTTAGAGTTTCTAGGCCTGTATCTGGGCACTTGTATGAGAGAAGTTGCAGAGAGTACCAGAAGATGGGCACTCCCTAACATGGGCAGCACAGTCTACACTTGGAGGCCACTGTCCCCAGCTCTGCCTCTCAGCCCATGAGATGGACTGACTGCCATGTTCTCAGCCTCAAAGGCCATCTGAACTGTGATGGAAAACGAATCTTCCCCTTTGCGTTGTCCTGTCAGGTGCTTTGTTAAGAATAGTGATTCCAAGGAGCTAACACAACTCCTTTGACCTGGGGCTCTGTATTGATGTCTGTGTATGGTGTACACTGTCCTCCATCACTGACACTTTGTTTTAGTTCCTTTAAAGGCATTCTCAGGGTAGTATGTGGGGGATGTGGAGAGAGAACACATATAGAGAACAATAGGTTCCCTCTCGGTCCCTCAATTCTCTCGGACTGGCTGATGCCCATGAGGATGACACAGGTGCTATGACAGAGGAAGGTGAGATGCAGGCAGGACAATCATGTTCACTGTGGCAGTATCTAGGCTTGAACACAACTGTGCCTCAAAACTCACCCCATTAATTTCTAATGGTCAAACACTTTGAGATTGAAAAGACAATCTGTGAGAATACTGAAGACCAAGATATTGGGACCTGATCTATCTGTAAAAATTACAAGTGGCCAAAGTCCCAGAATACATAGCTAGTGAGCATGACTGTACAGAGCCTGTATTGTACATGTAATACCACTGTATTACATGTACACTTTGTCTCTTATGTCAACAGACATGTACATACCCAGATTCCAGGGGCTTGGGATGGTCAGGAGTGGCCCAGTGAGAATACTTTGGGTATATCTTAATGGACTCTGTGGAAACAGAGTACTGGAAGGCATAGTCCAAGCATACACATTTCCAGGAGGTAAAAAATTGAAAAGCAATCATAAAATATCAAAGAAATTAGAACAGGGGAGACACCAGGTGGTAAGACCACCCAGCCAGCCCGGTAGGTGAAGAGAAAGCAGAGTTAAGCAAAATGATCAAGATGAGCAATTTCACATCTCTGTTTAGAAGCCTATATGACCCTGGAAGTTTGAGAAAGAGCATAAAGTTGCTGGGAGAAATGTATAGGTCAGAGGCCAGACTGTGTTCCAGATGAGGAGTCCTGGGCCAGGCTGCTAAGAGAAAGGCAGGTCTGAGCAGGTGTGCAAGGCCCTAGGAGTCTGGAAAGGCTGGTCTTCAGCTTGGTCTTTGATGGCCCCCTGACCCGTCATTCAGATCACCAGTTTAAGAACATAAAGTCTCAGGTCTCCTCCAAATTTTCTGGATCAGAATCTGCAACTTCATGATTTTCATGTGACCATCCACGAATTGGAAGAGATCTGAATTTCACCCTGGGGTCAGGAGCAGCAGCACTGGTGTGGACAAGTGAGGCAGTCCCTTCTTTGGCCCCCAACTTGATGCATCCCTAGAATGGAAGAAAGGCCTAGAAGCATCCTGGGTGTCAGTGGGCCGCTGAGCTCCTAGAAGCCAAGCAGAGAAGTCATTGATTTTTACGGCATAGGAAAAGTTTTCATCTCAAATAAAATATTAAAGAAAGCAATCAGAGAGTGGCAAAGGAGAGAAAAGGTCAGCTCTCCCACCAAGAGGATAAAGGAACACTCGTGGGCCCCTGGGAAGCATGTCCAGCTCTCACACCAGGAGGATAAAGGAGCACTCGTGGGCCCCTGGGAAGCATGTCCAGCTCTCACACCTAGAGGATAAAGGAGCACTCGTGGGCCCCTGGGAAGCATGTCAAGTGAAGCATAAGTCCAAGCTCCTGATCATTGTGTTTCAGAGACAACCTTCTTTGAACAGTCTTCCGGGTATCCCACAGCTGAGAACTTTGTACTCTTCATCTCTCTGAAAAACAGAGAAAACTGAAAGTTTTGAACTGTCAGGATTCTTCTTTTTCTCCTTGGGCCATTTATTTTATTATCAAGGAGTAGAGATATTAAAAGCACAGTACAGAATGTAAGAAAGAAGGTTGAGCAGAATCAACAGATCTTTGATAAGGGTCTGCCGGTCTTTTTCTTTAAAGAAGTGTCTCTGAAGTGAGAGTGGTCCAGGGCAACAATACTGATAGGTCCAATAAAAATCACCTTTCAGAGTAATATATAAAGCCAATAGGGTAGCAAAATGGTGACTGTGTGTCTTAATTACTTTTCTACTGCTGTGATTAAATACCACAACCAAGACAATTTATAAAGGAAAGCATTTAATTAAGGGCTTGTTTACAGTTTCAGAGAGTGAGTTTATGACCATCATTGTGTGGAGCATGGCAGCAGGCAGACAGGCATGGTGCTAGAGAAGTAACTGAGAGCTTACACAGTGAAGACAACTGTGAGGCACTGAGAGAGAGCTAAATGGAATGGAGTGGGCTTCTAAAGTCTCAAAACCCACCCCCACTGACACACCTCCTCCAATAAGTCCATACCTCCTAATCCTTCCCAAACAGTTCCACCAACTGGGAACCAAGTTCAAACATATGAACCTATGGGTGCCGTTCTCATTAAAACCTCAACATGATGTTAAGACTTTTGGTAGGTTACATTAACCTTTGTAAGGATTTATTTTTAAATTCAAATGTGACTTTTATCAGATTTTCTTTTCTATGCATGATATATTTTTTTTCACAAAAACATTTTGGCAAAAACATTTTGGAAATAGATGATTTTGTATTATGTGTATTTTGTCATGATTATCCGTTACGATATCAAATTTTGTGGCAATTTGTCTTAGTCTATTTTGTGTTGCTACAAGGAAATGATTGAGTCTGGGGAACCCTGTATGGAAAAAGATTCACTTAGTTCATGGTTTTGGTAGCTAGAAAGTATAGCTAGCATGACAAGTGCCCCGTTGGCTGTGTCCTAGCAATGTAGATGGCATCCCATAGTCAGGAAGTGCTCAAAATCAGTGAGGATCAAGTGTGTTCAGAGGAGGCCCAACAGCAGGAGAGGAAGCAAGAGACCCAGAGACCCGGAAGAGCTCAGCTTTGCTTTTGTAACAACCTTAATCTGTTCCCATAAAACCCAAACCACTTAGGGAACCAGTGTTAGTGTCTTCACAAATGCTGCCAGACTCACCCTCTTCCCACGAGAAAACTATACTGGAGAATAAAGCTCTACTGGAGAATAAAGCTATACTGGAGAATAAAGCCCCAAATGGGTTTGGCAGGAACCAATCACCTTCACACCATAACCCGAAGGAAAGCTGTGATTCGTGCCTGGTAAAGAAAATGACACCACACGCCTGTGATATGCAGAGTGATGGTGACAGCTAATGTGCTCTTAAAACAAGGACACACATTCCCGATATAGAGTCACCAAAGAGATGCCAAGAAAGGCTTCTGGTGAAGGTGCAGCCTTGGTTACAATTGGTGACCCCAGGAGATGGCAAGGTCATGGGTGTCTGCTAAGAGTGTAGTAGAAATGAAGTGAGTCAAGCTATGAATGCAGCCGTTGGGAGAGCTGGAGAACTGAGCCATCTGCCCGTGGGAGGCCAGAAGATCATGAGTGAGTTCCAGGTGTTGGAATCTGGATTTATACTGTGGTTTTAATTAAATCTGATTGTTTTTATGCCTGGCTTTTTCCATTTTGCAATATGAAAACTATGCATTTTATTATTGTTTTAAGGAGCCCACTACTGAGAGATGTTAAATTTTTAAAGAGACCTTAAAGATTTTAAATGTTGAATTTTTTAAAGACTCTGGGACTTTTAGAGTTGTACCGTATTTTATATTACAATACCAACATGAAGTCTTGTGTATGGTTTAACAGTGATGTGTGTGTATGTCAAGCTAACAAAGGGTAGATTGTGCTCGTTGATTTTATTGTCAACTTTAAACAACCTGGATTCACCTGGGAAGGAGGCTCTGTGGTTGTGTCTGTGTGAGATTGTCTTGATTAGTGATTAATGCCACTGTGGGTGGCACAGTCTCTAAGCAGATGATCCTGGGCCACAAAAAAACCATGAGCTGAGCATAAGTTTGGGGAGTGAGCTAGAGAACAAGCCCGTAGGCACCATTCTTCTATGGTGTCTGCGTCCATGTTTCTGCTTTGAGTTCCTACTTCTCTTGATGATGGACTGTGTCCTTAGGAGTTATAAGCTGAAGTAAACCCCTCCCTCTTCCAAGTCGCTTTTGGTCACGGTGCTTATAGCAACAGAAAGCAAACTAGAATAATATACATATGACTATTATAAAACAATAGCAGAAAATAACAAAACAAATGGTTGAAGATACAAGGGAAGCTTGGAACCCTTTGCTGGTGTGATGTAAGGTGGGACAGGCCCCATGGGAACTCTTCAGAAATCTACGCCTAGAATCATGTGATTCATGATTTGTGATGATGTGATTTCCAGCTACACTCCCAAAAGATTGAGAACACACTCAACTACACTTGTGTGCCATTGTTCTTCAAAGCATTGCTGACTGTAGCCAAGAGGTAGAAAAGACCCAAATATACATCACCAGATGGGTGAGTAAGCAGAATGTGGCATGCCCATATGGTAGAATATTATCTAGTCATATAACTGAGGTTGCATACACGATACAATGTGACAAGCCTTGATAATATACTGAGCGACACAGCCAGACGCGTAAGAACAAACACTGTGTGTTTCCATGTCTGTAGAAGACATTGTGAGGCAGGTCTCACAATGAGGATGAGGAAGAGGAAGAGGAAGCAGTATTTTATGGTTATACTGGTCCTCTCTGGGAAGATGAAAATGTTCTGGAAAAAGGCAGACTTCACAGTTGGACACTGTTGGAATTATAGTAAGTGGCAATGACTGCGCACTTTAAGTGGTTAAAATGGCAATGGAAAACTTTATTTTGCCATGATTAACTTTTATAAAAACTTTATTTGCATTTACTTTATGCTGACTTTATTTCTATGTCCTAAGTCTTGTTTACATTCAATGACTGGAGACTCCTTGTCTAAACCTTTCAGTTCAGCATGATTCTCTGCATTCTACGCATGTGTAGCATTCTTTTTGGGTCACCAACCCTGTGTCCATCCCACTGTTTGGCCTGGCCGCACCTACCTAGTCTACCATTTTAGCACCCAAATGGCACATACCGCTTTCTAAAAGTCACACCTTGAAGATACCTGGTGGCTTTTCAGGTATCTATGTCCTTGATGGTCTGGGAAGATTCACAGACGTTCTTAAAGTGAACATGAAGATTTGAACCTCTCAGTGTGCATGATTTTGTATGGATATTTAGGTCAAGAGAGTGGTGAACCATCTTCATTAAGCAACTCAGGCTGCTTCATAAAACACACTTGCCTGTAAGTTATGCATGAGGTGCTTAGGACACCAAAGGAAGGACAGGCACAACAGTCAGCTCCTGCAGGTCATAATGGAACACAGCCATCACTACTGGAATATTTGCTCTAGCCAACCTTTGCTCTCTGATCCTCCCTCTCTCAGAGCTCAGGATCCTAATTCTTTAGGTCTGCCACCAACTCGCTGCCTGTTATGTCTTAGCAACCTTTATGATGCGATTCGAGAAGTTACTCAAAAGAAGAGACTCTCCCTCTCCCGCATATTGCCTTTGCCACCCTTCCCTGGAAGGCCAAGTATCCTGTGCATTCTCCTAGATCCAGGCTCAGTCCTGCATCTGTCCTCCGCATCAGCATCCGTTTCCCTCCTCCTGCTTCCAGCACATACCTATCCAGAGAAGGTTCGAACTCCAATCAGCAGTGCCTGGACCATACTTTTTTTTTTTCACCTTTCCCTCACATCTTGGGCACTTGGTGGGGTTTAGTGGATCTCTCCAGTGCTTGGTTGTTGTGGGGAATCTCTGCTAGTTTTCTGTCCTGCCCTGTGCCTGTGTCTACCTGGTAATAAAGCTTTGTGAGGGCAGAGACAGGCCTGCCTGTCATTTAGTCACTATTTTAGTCAATATTGGGAGCTCAGCACAGATGCCTTTAGCCATGTGATGTTTAACAGATTATAAAAGAGAAGGTGATCTCTTGCTAAATCCAGACGAGATCAAACACAGACATAAAAAAAACAAAATTAAATTAAAAAACAAAAATAAAACAACAACAACAAAATGGTCTTTTCTTATTACTTGTAGAGAGAATAAGTAACCGATTGCCCAATCCCTCTACTGGACCAGTCTGTATGTGGGGAGAAATCGGCTCTGTAATTCTCAGTGCCCCCAGTAGGAGCTGTGTAGCCAGGATGGAAGGCCTCCAATCTGAAGGCTTGACGGTCAGCCCTGGACACACATTCATCAAAGGCATCTGGTTAAATAATCTACGATCAGGGTTAGCAAGGGTCATCATCTGCTTCACAGTCTTCTCAAACAAACCAAGTTTATCCTTTCAAACTGTACTTGGCACAAATACTTGAGTCACCCTTGAGCAGGAGATTTTCATTCAAGAGCTGTGAGTCAAAATGTATTTATTTGAAACGGATTACTTTTTGAACACTCAGGGAGTGGTTGAATCCTCTGTATTTTGGGGGTTTGTGGATGGAAGCCAGAGCTTTGCCGTGCTAGGCGAGCACCCTCTTACCGCTGTGCCCCATCCCCAGCCCTCGCTTTCTCTTTCTTTCTGAATCTACTTCTTTTGTGGCTTCTCTTTTGTACCAGCCTGGAACAACCTGGGGCTTGATGGTCTCTCGGTAGGGTGAACATTGGGAGCACTCGGTGATCTCCAAATGCTTCCCTGATCTCACTGTGGTGGGTTGATGGCATGGTTTCCATTGGGGTGTCTTCAACGCTTTTCAGAAATGTGAAATTCAGTTTTTGTTTATACAAAAGAAAAGTGAGTCTTCTATTTTCTCCACATCTGTAAGACTGAGAAATTGACCTAAAAAGTTTACTTAAAGCGAGACCATCTAGCCGGGGATCTGGTCATAACTTGATCATTGTCTTTTTAACAAGGTTCAAGAACAGATAGAATGGAGCAGCAACTTTATCAGCAGATGTACTGGGTAAACTCGTGCCCACACCAAGTTACTCTCACAACTGACTGAACTCCAGACACACAATGACAGAAGTGACTCGGGCCACTCGGGAGGATCTCTGGGAGACATGTCACAGCTCAACCTCATAAAGCTACATCCCCCTCTTTTGTAATCATGCTTTCTAAGGCAGGAGTCTTTGCCCAGGTCGTGTCTGGTTTTACAGCCCCTGTCTTCTGGAACCATGTTAAAATAAAGGAAGCAAGTACACACAGGGACACCGTCAAGCCTTTAGCCTTTTCTTTCATACCTCTGGTGACACGCCTTTCTTTTGTCTGAGCAGGAAGGAGTGGGTGGAGGTAATGTTTACTGACCAAGTCTGCTCAGGTGTGCAAGGAAGCACTCGTCTGTGGCAATCAGGCCCAATCCGAAGGTTGTTAAGCAATCCTGTTCCCACCATTACTGGAAAGGGCAGTTTCTGGACCATCACTACTGGCTTTTGTGGAGTCACTGTTGAGGTTTATTGCATCCAACTTTCAAGGCAGCAGGATGGACAGAATTATGAACAGTGTTGTTCAGAATTTTTTAATTTTTGGCTTTTTGGTCCTCAAATTATAGAAATGTGACACTCGGCATTGTTCTGTCCAGACCAAATTGGAAGTCCATTCCAAGACCACCAAGCATGCCCTCTTGGAGGCCAGGTAGGCCTCTGTCACCATACCCCCCTGCTCCATTGTGGGTTCTCCAGCCAGTCTCACAGTCTCTACATCTGGTCAGATTTGATACTCATCCTATCTAACTTCTGGGCTACAGAATCATTAATCATCTCCATTTCCTTTTAAAAAAATTTAGATAGAAACTATGATGGTGGGATGCCATCCTTGCACTTACAGAGGTGTGACTCCCAACGGAGTCCAGTTGCCAGCCAGGATAAGCACCTGTCTGGCCTTCCAGAGGCTGGGCTCCATCCCTAGCATGGCACAGAATACAGACAGTCAAGCAAACACAGCAACAGCAAACCAAAAGGCTAGATGAAACTCCCAGAGGAAGCCTCTAAGAAGGCCAACCTGGAAGGCCACCTGGCCACGGCAGGTGGAGAGTGTGTGCTGTCTTATCAATAGAACTGCTTGGGAGGGAGACACTTTGTCCTCTCTGGCTGTCTCCTCGGCTAGCAGAGGAATAGATAGCAGAAAGAAATGAGGAATGAGAGCAGCAGCCAGCTTATCTTTAATCCCATCACTTGGGAAGCAGAGGCAGGCAGAGCTCTGCGAGCATCTGGGCCAACACGATCTATGAATGAATAAAGAAAGAAAAGGAAAGGACATAGAGAAATACAAAGGAAGGACATGGACGTAGGTTTGGTGGAGGAAAAGTTTGTTATAGGTAGCCAGAGATAGGGACATCTGGGAGAGTCCAGACTGAGCCAGGCCATGTGAGAAGAGGGAGGGGAGAGCCAACCAAGAGGCCAGGAGGGTAAAGAATAGACAAAAAGGGCCAGGCAACCAAAATGGCTGGATTATATAGGTGCTGCAAGAAGACAGCCTAGCCTCTGGCCTGGAGACGTTTAGGGTAAGGGGATATGATATGCCAGTCATTCCAAGTAACAGATATCGACTGAGGGATGCTGGGAGAACCTGGTGGCCAGTCTGCCTCGATGGTAATGGGCACTTCAGTGCCTTTTGTCCTGGGTTTGAGACCTGACAGTCTACACAGTGAGTTCCAGACCAATCATGGTTAAACAAAGAACCAGCCAAAGAAAAGGAGAAATGTAAGCGTTTGTGTGTGGGCTGGTCACATTGTAAATGCTGACTGTGGTGCTCTGTGAAGGTGGGGGGCAGGGGGGAGGTGCTTCAGGAAGAGGACTCTCTCAAAGCAGAGCCATTCACAGCAGGATGTTCTTCACTTATCTGCATGTGCTCTAGTGATTTGTTTGTGTCTTATTGGGTAGGATCAGTCCCAATAGTGCCTGGAGAGGATTTTTTTAAACTTTTATTTATAATTTTGTATGTCTGGTGTGGCGGGTGCACTGCTCAGGCATGGAGGGTGGAGGATAGTTCTGGCCTTCCACCTTGGTGTTGGTTCTGGGCATGGACCCTCATGGAGTCTACGGAAGGGTTTTTCCTTCCAAGATCAGAAGGACAATGAAGCAAAGTGTTATTTTCTCAATTTCTCTTAAAAAAACAAAACAAAACAAAACAAAACAAAAAAGAGTTTCTCTTTAAAAAAAAAAAGCAAAAACAAAAACAAAAAACCTACATGGTTTAGTTCAACCATAACATTTAGAAATTTGATGGCCTCCTTTCTGAAATTATGACCAAATTCTCAAATGTAGTCACAGATGGATGACATTTTATAAAACACAGTCTATGGAAAAACCCCTGTCTGTCCTGGGTGAGGTTCTTTCCCACTGACTTGACAGCGAGGGTCAAGCCTCTTTCTGCAGCGATCTATGCCAGTGTGAATTTTCTCTGGACCAAGAAAGCAATTTTAGTACCCATAATGACTTTCCCTACAGTTGGGCTGGTTGACAGCCTGAAAAAATAGAAATTTAAGACAGCCCTCCCACGAGATTCTATACACAGGTCCTCCTGGCTTTCTGACAGAAACGCGTTTCTTCAGCTATGGCTTTATGGCTTTATTGCACAAGGCCATATATCTACAGTGATTTATAAAATGTTTATTCCACTTCTTTATTTAGTGTGTGTATGTGTGTAGGGACACAGAGGACACTTGGAGGAGTGGTCCTCTCTTTCTACCACATGGCAATCAAACTCAGGTCACCAGGCTTGGCGACAAGCATCTTTACACACTGAGCCACCTTGTGGCCCCCAGAAACTTAATTATCATTTATTATCTCTTCCCAATCCTTGCACAGACTGTGGGCATATTTCTTCTAGAAGGTTCTGTCAGTTGTTAAGCCAAATACCAGCCTGTCTGCTGTGAAACAAACGCACACAAACCAAGAAAAGGCACATGGATTGAGACAGGAAAGCCTAAATGGAATCTACCATCCAGCTATGGTCGCTCGTCTGCATGCTTGCTATATTCAGATTCTAATATTCATTGCGAGGTCAGAGGCAGTATTATTTTTTAAAAAGTTAGTAGACGTTTGATATATAAACTGAATACAATTTTCTAGTTTATCAATTATAGTACAGCCCTCTCAATACACCTCCTGGTGGGTTTTTTTTTCCTATTTTTTTTAGTTTTTAGATTTCTAAGAATGACAAGTTCTTAGAAAGTTTGTATTCCCCTAAATACCCCCAATACAAGTCACTGCAAACAGATGAGGTTCCCTAAGGTGGTAATTATGAGTGTCTCAGTCTCTCGAGTGGGTCACAGGTCACACAGTTCCTGAGTTCCAGAAGGATGTCCCCAAACAAGCAAGCGGAGGTAACCCTGGCTATCTGTAGGAAGATAAAGGGAGCAGCTGGCTGACGTGGGCGGGAGTGGGAGGAGACTCGTACTGAAGTGGACTGCTGCCTCTTCACTTCCATCACACACGGGGCTGCAGTCCTCCTCAAGAAAGGGCTGTATCGCTCGCTCCTCAAGAGGATAGAACTGGGCTTGGCCCGAGTCGCGGAGACAGCTGTGCTCCTAAAAGCTCTGACTCTGGGTTTCAGAAGGAAACGGAGCACAGTAAAAGTGGACAGAGGAAAGATCTAGAGAAGCAGTGCGTGGGCTTCTCGACCCAGTCATCCAGAAAGATTTACTTCCCAAGGCCTTCCTGCACCTTCACCAGAAAGAGCCAGCTAGCTGTAGACGTCAGCTGTTAACATTGGCAGCCAGTTGCCTACCATTCCCCGGGGGCCTCCTCAAGTCACACTGCATGAGGAAAATGCTTTTATCAAGCTATGACTTCAGTAGCATCACAACCAATAATAGCTGTCGCTTGACTACCAGGAGTGCTAGAGTCCTGCCCCAGTCCTGGAAGTGTAGGGTTGCTGCTGAGAGGGACCCTGAATGGCTGGGTTGGGCTTTGCCCACTGCTGGTGGGCAGTGCAGCCAGTGGTAAGATGGAGGACCCAGATGTTTAACTGGAAGATACCTGTGAGCAAGCACACACACACAAATACATAAAAATAAAGTAAAACTATGTCACAGTTAGCTGGATGAAGTAGTGCATACCTTTAATCCTAGTACTCAGGAGGAAGAGGAAGGCAGATTTCTGTGAATGAAAGACCAGCCTGATCTATATAGCAAGTTCTAGTGTAGCTAGGACTACATAGGGAAAGCATATATTAGGATTAAACAGCTGTGGTTCCTGTATACCTGTGGTACTACACTAAAATGATGTCTAGTATCTCTAAAGGGTTAAATTTATGATGTGTGAATTATATAATATCTTATTTTTTAAGAGAAAATGCATGTGGGTATAAAGCTATAGAAAGGAAGTGCTTGGGGGAGAGAAATGGGTTTAAAGGAATAACTTGTGAAGACCTGATTTAGAGTTGGACCCCGGGGAGGCTTTGGAAAGCAGTGATTTTTGTGTGTATGATGGAAGTGGGATAAATCCTGAGCTAGAGCTGGCCCTGGATGCTGAGAGCATCAGAGGTACATATTAGAGGTGAAATCGAGTCCATTCAGCTGGTTGATGCTCAGGAGACTGGCTGTGGAGTCCAACACAGGCAGGACCCCCATGATGCTTCTGAGCAGTTTGCTCAGCTTGCTCTGGCTCTCTGTCAAATTCCCCTAAAAAGTACCTCTCTGCGAGTGTCACCCAAGCAAAGTGTGTGCTTATCTGACAGACACTACTGCTGCTTTCTAGATGGCTCAGAAGTGATTGATAACACTTGCCGTCTGGAGTACAGCCTGCCCACACATCTTGTCATCGGTGTGCACGAGTGTCCACATCCTTAGGCTCAGACAAATCCTGTCAGATGAAGTCTGCATCAGCCACATCCAGTTTTGTTATTTGCCTCAGCTTGTCCCTCTTATGAGGGCCCCTGGGACCCAGAAACAACCAAAGCTCCCTCCAGGAAATGGAATTCTATAAAAGAAGAAAGACCAAGAGGGCCCGAGGGAGACATGGCACTCTTCTCTGCCGTTCTTGCTAAGCTCTCCCAGGCTTGCTGTGATGACCTAAGGCCCCATCATCAGGTGACTGATGGGGAACACCCAGTTAATATAACCTCTCATCAGGAGAATGATAGCAAGTCCAAGAAGCAAGCCCATGCACACCCATCCCCTCACCAGTCCTTCCCCAGGGTCCCCCACTCAGTGATCTCACTTGTCAGACCAGAGTGAGGTCAGAGAGATGCTGCCCCACACTCCACTCAAGCTAGCCCTTGGGTCGGTGTTTTCTCTATAAAACTTCTTTCATAATTGTGACATTAAGATAGCTGGCATCTTCCCAGTCCTGTCACCTCTACAGTTTACTTCCAAACTGGCTAATGGGCAGATAAACGCTTCGATTTTAACACTGACCAAGGTTAACTGTTTCTATTATCTTCCATTTCTCTTTTTAAATGTTCTTTGACAGTTTCATGCATATATGTAATGGATTCCAGTCATTTCCACCCCTTTCTACCCCCTCCCTACCGCCTGAGCATTTTCTTCCTTCTAAAGAGCATGCAACCTACTTTCATGTGTTTTTATATTTGTTTTTTTATTCTTTTTTTTTTTCTTTTTCAAGACAGGGTTTCTCTGTATAGCTCTGACTGTCCTGGAACTCTCACTCTGTAGACCAGGCTGGCCTCGAACTCAGAAATCCACCTGCCTCTGCCTCCCAAGTGCTGGGATTAAAAGGCGTGCGCCACCACCGCCTGGCGTGTTTTTATATTTGTGACCCACCAGGTTTAGTTACAGTTGTTTGCATGGACATAGGTGGGAAGTTACAGACTGGAACTTGGGTAGCTTATCAGTGGCTATATCCCTTAAAGAAAGTGACTCCCTTCGGGGGCTGAGTGTGTGGCCCATGCCTTTAATTCTAGCACTCAGGGGCAGGGGTAGGCTACAAGTTTGAGACCAACCTGGTCTGCAAAGCGAGTCCAGGACTGCCAGGGTTCTCAAAAAAACAAGCAAACAAAAAGTGACTCCCCTTCCCTAGGTATCATTTACTCTCAGGGAGGGTGGGGTCTCGCAAGCCATTCCCCTTTTCCTTGATGAACTTCGGCCCCAGTGTGGTGCAGGTCAGGTCTTGTGTGGGTAACCACAGCTACAGTGAGTTCATGAATGGGATGGCCCATGCCATGTGCAGAAGACATCCTTTGCAACACTCCTCCTCATTCTCTGGCTCTTTCCAGTCCCTCTCCCCATTGGAAAGGGTGGCGTAATGTCCCGCATAGAGCTCAGCAGCCCTCTATCCCTTAGTCTTGGTACTGCAACAGCCATGAATGCCTTCATTAGCTGTTATCTGATGGTAATAAGAAGCTCCTCTGATGAAGGCTGATGTATGGCTATATATGTGAACATTTAGAAGGCAGTTTGACCACATGTCCATTTAACAAAACAAAAAAATTTTAGGTTCTCCCCTAGAGCCTATGGTCTTTCTGGTTGCTAACTCTGAACCAAATTGACACTACCAAGCCTGAGTATCTTCCATATTCAGCAGGTCTCAAATCCAATTGGAAAGTGGTAGGTTACCTTCATAGCAGTTATTGCCACTATTGTCCTCAGGATACCTCTTGTCGGGCTTGTCTCCCACTTTTCCTCTCCTAACACAAGCTCCATCCATATGAATATTGCCTCCATCCTCCCCAGGCCTTTTTTTTAGACCTCTCTGTGTCTATTGAACTAGTTTACAAAATTGTCCCTGCCCCACTTCCCTACCTCTCTCCAGTTTCTATGTCCTCATCTGGCTGACGTTCTACAGTAGGGAGCTTACTCACCACGTCTCGGAGAACTTCTCTGCCTTTCCTCTGTGACTGTCAGGCTCATCTGCTTCCAAAGTCTGTACTTACCATTTCACAGTAAACTCCCTGGGGAGGGTCTGTAGCTAGTTCTCTGGAGCAGGCAGGAAGGCTGACACAGGGTGTGCACTCAGTGTGGGGATGTGTTCAGCTACATCTGGCTCTTCAGTTTTCTGTATTCCTGCTAACATGACCGCTTGTCACATGCCTTCTTCTCCCACTGAGGAAGGTGAAGGGGACAAACTCTAAGACTTGGTGCTGACCGTAAGGGATGTGGCCATTTTGTGTTTGATATTAGAATCATAGTGGTTTTGGAGCATGTATCAGTTACATTCATTTTTTTTTTCTGTGACCACACTGCCTGACAGAAACCACCCAAAGGAAGAAAGATTGATTTTGGCTCTTTTAGAGGGATCACTCCATCATAGCAGGGAGGGCAGTTCAGGGAGGCAGACATGTATGGTAGGATGCTTACCTCACAGCAGACCAGGAAGAGAAAGGGGAGACCCTTCAGAGGCCTGCTCTGGTGACTGACTTCTGCCAACTAGGCCTTGAGTCCTCAAGGTTCTACAAACTCCCAAACAGCGCTGCTCTCTGGAGGGTAAGGTCAAACCGTATCCCTGGAGGGAGCATGCCAGCTTCAAACAAAGAAGCCCAGGAGGGAGACAGAGGTTCTGAGCGTGCAAGCAGCTTGTCTGGATTCCATTAGGCAACACGCAGTTGGCCTTGACCCTCAAAGTACCTACAAGTCTTTGCTGTTTACACCTTTTAAACTTTGTGATATTCTGGAAGGTGAGCAGTGCCTAACAGCTTCTAACTGTCGTAGGGAGCTTATAACAGCGACTCTCCTGGTTTAATCATAGAATTGGTGTGTGGTAAGTGGAACCTTGTCCACTAGACACAAACTAGGAAGGTTGAGCAGATTCAGAAACCCCAGTAAGTTCTCATATCTGAGAATGGTAGACATTTCATCTCCTCCCGACCCAGTTCCTGTCCTGGAACACGTGACCATAACACTCCACACGAGGACTGTGACCAGTAGTCATGTAACACAGAACACAGAGTTCTCCGTACGTAGCAAGGAACACAGTTCTCCATGCTGATGAGGTCAATAAGCTTCCCTTCCCAGACATTCTTTCCTGCCAAAGGTATTTACTCTCTGGTTCACCTAAGTAACGTGTATACATCCATTTTTCCCTACCAAGAAACAGTTTGGACAAGCAAGGACTGTCTCTCTCATCAAGAACCGCTGTTGGGGGAAACCTTTGTCATATAGAGCCACTGTATGTCTCCTGCAGAAGGTCCCTCTGCCCCAGACACGGACTCTGACCCCTGAGCTAAGCAGGAGTTCCCCTCTTCCCAGGCCCCAGGCTCATCACCTGTGGGCCCCCTGCATTCTAGACTCTTTGAGATTACCAGCGGAGCCTGGGTGTCTGGGACTTAGGGAACTCCAGCTTCTGCCTCAGCCTGTGTCATTTCTCACCTGGGCTGGAACTCACATCTTAGGTTTGTAGCCAAGCACCTCCCATTTCATCGCACACCCCAGTGGCCAGGCAGAATCTCAGACCCACAGATTGGCTCATTACATCCCTGTGTCCCACTGACACAGGAGAAGTGTGGTCCCTTAGTGACACAGAAGTGGGGCCAACTTTCTAAGTGTCTTTCATGAGGAAGTTTTCAACCTTTTGCATATACATAAACATTTCCTTCAAGTTGCCCTATCGCTCTGTCACATAAGTGTTTTTAAATGTTTAAACAAGTCAAGCCCTTTGCTAAAAGGTTGGTTTTATGTGTCCTTAGAGGATATGAACTAGCCCAGGACCATGAAAAGTTTGAAGGCAGCAGCATGAGCAACTTATGTCATATTCACATGCTTTATAGAGGTACAACTGACAACTAATTTTCCTCTGCATTTACTTGTTTTGTGTGTTTGTGAATTCATATGGAGGTCAGAGAACAGATTTTGGGAACTGTTTCTATCTTTTTACCGTATGTTGCCAATCTTGTCAGCAAAGCCCTAGCCACTGAGCCGTCGTCTCTCCAGTCCTGTCCAGAAATAACTTGTATATGATATGTTCCTGACGTCACTTTTCTTTTCAGGTGACCCTCCAGGTCACTCCTCCGTGCACCCAGGAGAGGCATTACGAGTATCTCGGACGGTGTTGCAGCAGATGCGAGCCAGGTACCCTGCACATTTTAGTTTCTTTTTTTATCCTACGAGATGAAGACATCCAGAGACCTCTCATGATAGTGGTAGGTAGTGACATTTGCCCCTCAAAGAACAGAATCCGTTCCCTCAGTAGATATCACCAAAGCCAGTTTCAGAAGCTAGTCCTCAGTTTGTCCTGAGAAGGCAAGGTTTCTTAAAGTCACATCTTAGTAGAACATAAAGTGCAATTGACACTTGAAATCGTGTGCGCAGAAGTCTTATTTTGGAATAAACGAGCTGGACTTGCTTAAACCTTGACAGACCTTCCACATACCAGCCAAAGAGCGCAAGGGGGCTGGATGCCACCTTCTCCAAGTGTGGCTCAGTGTTTGCCTCCGTGGAGTCCAGCCTACGAGGTCCTCATTTTCGTTTGTTCTTGGAGACAGAGCAGAGACTTTGAGGAGAGGAGGGGAAAGACCAATCGCCTAAGGCAGTCCTCTTCTCTTGGTCTGGTTCAATGCACGGCTCAAGTTCTGCAGGACGCAGATTCATTGTAGACTTCTTCTCAGTCAGAAGATTGGGAGAGCAAAAAATGGGTGCTCTGTTGTTTATTTGGACAAACTAAGAGACTCCTGTAGTAACACAAATCCATGAGAAAGTAGCACTAGGTACAGCAAACCTGTGACTAAATATTTCAGCCAGTCGAGGCTGAGGAGCCCCCGGTACTGTGTTCACTGTCTGAAATACCCTCATCTCTATCACCCCGTCTTAGAGGGCTTCCTGGATGAATGGTCCTGGGAGTCAGATCTGGAGGTTGGTGCTCATTTCCTTATTTGTTGCCGGGGATTTAATCCAGGTTCTCACACACACTTAGCATCTTGTTGTTTTGATTGGCCCATTGTTTTGTTTCTGACTGGTATGTTGTCTTCTCAATTTAAGGAAAGTACCTGTCTTCTAAGTGCACTCTTACCTCTGACACTGTGTGTCTGCCCTGTGGCCCAGATGAGTACTTGGACACCTGGAATGAAGAAGATAAATGCTTGCTGCATAAAGTCTGTGATGCAGGTGGGTGTGTCACACTGATGAGTCACTGGGGCAGGGCG
>NW_022196891.1:2145710-2185806 GCF_008632895.1 Mastomys coucha
GGGGGGGGGGGCACGAAGAGGCACTCTCTGTCTTCTGTTCCTTAAATCTGCTCCACAGAAGCTTGGTAAACATGCCCACTGCTTTCCTTTCAGTGGTTCTGCTCATGTTTTATGAGCAGTTCCCCAGTGCCTCAGGTTAAAATTCTATAATATGCTTACATTGTACTTTAATTGTGACCACATCTTACTATTGACAAAATGTCTCCACAGTGTTCAGTGTCTGTGTCATTTAATCTTCCCCAAGTCCTATACTTGTCCCATTTTAAAGATGCAAACATGGAGGACTGAGATTGAGTGACTTCTCCAGTGTTAGCCCATGAGAAACAGGCTTCAGATCGATCTTCTGGCTGGCAGCCCTTCCCCTAAACAGCGTATGTTCTATTGTTATAGTTTGTTACCCCACAAGGCTGCCATAACTCTGGGGAGAGGAGCTGGATGATAAAAAAGTTTTGAGGCAGGATCTCACTCTGCAGCTCAGGTTGGCCTTGAACTTACTATATAGCCCAGGTTGGTCTCAGATTTGCAGAGCTATCCCAGCCTCAGTTTAACAGGGCTGAAGTTATTGGATTGCATCTACACACTCAGCTCCATTTAAAAAAAACATAGCTCATTTTCATAAATAAGGATCAAAATGTGTCCCATAGATCTCCTAAGAAGTCTTTGTTTTATTTTCTCTCTCCTGCTTTTCTATTCTGAAGAGTAAACCGTCACCACACTCCTCTAGCAGAGCTTCTGGTGGTTGATCTCCTGGTGTCACTTATCACATTCTTCCTCTAGTATTTCTTGTCTATTTCACATTAAATCTATAAGGTTGATACAATTCTGGTTTATTTCAGCTAGGGTCTGGTAAAACCCCTCCATCTGCAGTATTCTTCTGAATACTATTGGGAATGTATTTCTGTAATATTAGCTACTGATTGATAAGCATGGGTTGGCTCTTTATTATCTTCAGTGTCAGGGACCAACCCCAAGGTCTGCACATTCCAGGCACACTCTCCTACTAAGCTACACCATAACTCTTGCTTTATTTTAGAAAGAGAGGCTTCCTACGTAGCTTGGCCTCGATCTTCCTGCCTCGGCCTCGGCCTCAGCCTCTGCCTTGCAAATGCTAGGGTTTCAGTTGTGTGCCTCCATGCCTGACTAGATCAACCTTCACTAGGTGTTTGATTCTGTCTTCATTTTATTAGCCAAATGCGTCGTAGAAACTCTTCTGTCAGTCAGTTCTTTGTCTCCGCGAAGCACAGCACACACAGAAAGGCACACCAAGTCCTTGTAACTTTCAAAATCCTGGCCGGGTTATTCAGCTTCCAAGCCTCTTCATTGACATGATGAATGTACTCGTGTCTGAGGTGCTTTCCTTTCGCAGACACTAGTTTTATGATGGTCACCTTATCAAACCACTCTGAGGTGAGCTCAGGTCTTCTAACGCTACCACAGTCATCTTTATGGACTCCTGTGAGTTTCCTGTCCCAAGCCGTCATTAGCTCTGACAACGAGGAAGTCAGCAGTCTTGAGCAGTTGGGATAGCTGGCAGACGCTAGTCTTCAGACGCTCCACTGGACTCCAGCATCTGATCAGTCCTTTTCATTTCCTCTGATGACCTTGACTCACCGCTGTCGGTTGGAAATAAGGATTCATTCTGTCTACTGCCAGCATTGAAGCCAAGCCCTGGACATGGAACACCGAACACATTAGATTGTTCTTAAAACGTTGCCACCCTCAATCCCTTGAGCTCATAAAGGATCCTGCTAGGATTTTACAGAGAAGTGGCGTGTTCCTGTGCGCCTGTATGTTTATATGTGCTACACACGTGTTTTGGGCTATACGGTTTGGGCACTCGATACAATAGCAAATGGAGCTCATGCTTGGGTATAAAAAGCACAAAAGTAGCAATGTCCTTTTTTAGTTGGCTGTAACTTGAGACAATGAAGGAAGAGGCAGGTTTTGGTTTGCCGTCTCTTTTCTCCTTGGAAATTAAGTACAAGGGCCATGTAGATAATCGAGATGAGATGGAGCCTTTCAGCATTTACAGAGTGATGTTGTTGTTGCTCGGTTAGTTTTTGCTTTTTCTGTTTTGGTTTTTCGAGACAGGATTTCTGTGTGTAGCCCTGTCTGGCTGTCCTGGAACTCACAGTGTAGACCAGGCTGACCTCAGACTCAGAAATCCACCTGCCTCTGCCTCCCAAGTGCTAGGATTAAAGGCATGAGCCACCACTGCCCATCAGTTTTTGTTTTTTAAAGAGTCATTTTAACTATGTATGCATGTCTAAGGGATGGCAAGCACACACACATGCAGGTGTCCAAGGAGGCTAGAAAAGTGTGTCAAGCCCCCTGGAGCTAGAATTATGGGCAGGAACGACCTGTGGGACATGGGTACTTGTTGTATAAATTATTTAATCTCAATGGGGGGGGGCTCCTACCTCACCTTTGATATCAGTTCCCGGACAGCTTTTATTATTATTATAAGCTTTAATCAGCACTAGAGCTGGACGGATATCTACCCTCTAAGCTATTAGAATCCATTTCCCCAGTAATAACCCCAAATTATAATTCACCATGTTCCATCTGGGCTGCTCCTAACTTCAATTGGCCAGCCCTCAGGGCCATGATTATGTAGCATCCTCCTCCTCTTCTCTCTTTGCCTTTCTTCTCCTCACCTCGCCTCGCTTTGCCCCGCCCTGGTCCTCCATTCCCCTCCTCTTCTCTCCTCTTCTCTCCTCTCTTCCATGGTTCTCATCAGACCCCAAACTTAGGAACCCCAAGCCCCACCCATCTCAGTTCTGTGCAGCTATAGGCTGTAGGCATCTTTTCTCACCAATCAGGGATAACTTGGAGGGCAAAGTCACATAGTCACTTGAGTCTATGTGGCAAATTCTCTCATCCTTGGGGCCAACCACGTCTTGGGAGGGGTCAGTATTTAGCATTACAATACAAGCAAAAGACTAAATTTCAACAGGTACTAGAAATGGAATATAGATTCTGCAAGCAGAATAGGCTCTTAACCAGTAAGCCATTTCTACAGCCACCTGGGTGATTTTAAATACTGTTGTCATATGTGTGCATGCCTGTACAATTGAGTTTCCTTATTCACAGTAGCTATATTCTATGACGTCAGCACAGCCACTGAATTAGTGAGTCCTGAACCACTGACTGCTTCTAAGAGAATTCAGGCCTGGATTCCAACAAGCCCCTGGCCAGAGGGACATCACGGGCACAAACCCCTTATCCATGTGTGTTACTATTTTACTATTTACTAGATGTTTGCTGAGTAGGCACACAGCTCAAACTTACACAAAACTTTATACCACACATGTTTTCTGGTCAGGGCACATCACTGCCTTCTTGTATGTAGACACAAGACTCCATTGCACATGGGGCCATTTAAAATAGGGCATCGTCCAATAAAAGCAAAACTGAGAAAAGTGGTATTGGATAGACAGAAGTAAGGATGCTCGTTTAGGTTGGGGACTGAGCCAATGGCGGAATGCCTGACTGGCATGCATGAGGTTGTAGTTTCAATTCCCAGTACTATACTGGAAGGTGGGAGGCAGAGACAGGGAGGAAAAGGGATCCTTGTTAGGAGTGTAGAGTGACCCCAGGCTTTGGGTGGTTCACCCCATGTCCAAGAATGACTGCAAACATGCTGTGAAATTGTAGTGATTATGGAAATTCGTGTGAATCTGAGTAATAAGAATGATTTGTGTATGTTGGACACTCGGTTTACTATATAGTTAAATCCCCATATGCCTGTATTTGGGAAAACTAAGAGAAGCTGGAAGATTAGAGGAAGAAAGCAAGCACTTTCCATCTACTGGGAATACACAGTGTGTAACCCTGGCCCACGGGACAGACTGCTGCCCAAGTGTGGCCTGCTGCCTGCTTCTGCTTTGTCCACTTGGCTGAGCACCCCAGAGCCTTCAGAACCCCAGGATGAGTTCACAACTCCAGAACATACACTTTGTCTTGACAAACTTGGCTTAACAGTTTGTGTGACATCTAATTTTACCAAAAGAACAAAAAAATCAAGCAGCTGTGCATTGCTATGCATTTGTCCCAAATAATTAAACCTACCAACACAAAACTGTTTAGACAGTATACACAACTCCCAAATTGTTAGAAGGAAAAGGGTCTGTTGGACGGTTTCCTACCAACAAGGAAGTATGGGAAGGAACTCTGGAGTTCCTCAAACCCAGTGAGTCAGCCTATTGGCGTCCAGATGCAGCTGGCTAGTGGGCTGGAACTGGGGGGGCGGGGGGGGGACAGTGTACCAGGTGGACAGTGCATCTGTATCTCCTGCCCCTCGCTGGACGCTGATCCTCTCTTGTCTCCCGCAGGCAAGGCTCTGGTGGCAGTGGATCCTGGCAACCACACAGCCCCGCGTCGCTGTGCCTGCACGGCGGGCTACCACTGGAATGCAGACTGCGAGTGCTGCCTCAGGAACACGGAGTGTGCACCCGGCTTTGGAGCTCAGCATCCCTGTAAGGCAGCTCGGTTACTTGTGTGTGTGTGTGGCACCCAGCATCCCTGTATAGCTGCACGGTTGCTGGTGTGAGCTCTCCCAGCGAGCCCTGCTTTTAATCCCTATCCAGGGGGCTCCTGGGATTTGTCATGGCTGTGTCAAGGGTCCTCCAGGGAGCCCAGCTGGCTCTGAGGAACTACAGCAGAACCATCAGTTTTGTATTGTTTGGAACGGCGCATGGGCAGTCATCCCAAATTCCTTCTGTCCCTTTTGTGGCTATGGGCCTCAATATACGAAACCCGAGGGTACTCACTTAGAGTTAAATAGTATAGTGCAAGGATCTGCCAAGGCATTACAAAGCACACAGCCTCTTAGAAGAGGGTAAGCACCTCTGGACACACCGTAAATTGACATCTACAAATATTAATTTCAAATTTATAAAATTTCAAATTTTAAGAGCTCCTAAAGACTTAGCTTTTGGGGAATTATAGCCTCAATAACACTTTGAAAGCAAGCAAGAAGGGCTGGGAGATGTTTCTGCTGTCAAGTGCTTCCCTAGTGTGAGAACCAAGCACAGTAAAGCTAATCCCAGCTCCAGCAAGAGGGGAAGTCAGGATGCGAGTCCCTGAAGCAGGCTGGCCAGTCAGCATTAAGCAAAGTTCTAGGCCAGTGAGAGACTTTGCCTAAAAGTGAAAGCTCCTGAAAACAGAGCTGGAGGGTCTTCTGACCTCTGCTCATGCGCACCAGCCAGTGGAGTGTAAACACTAGTCCCTCCTCAGAAGACGGAGCTGGAGGGTCTTCTGACCTCTCTCTGCCCATGCGCACCAGCCAGTGGAGTGTAAACACTGGTCTCTCCTCAGAAGACCGAGCTGGAGGGTCTTCTGACCTCTGCTCATGCGCACCAGCCAGTGGAGTGTAAACACTAGTCCCTCCTCAGAAGACCGAGCTGGAGGGTCTTCTGACCTCTGCTCATGCGCACCAGCCAGTGGAGTGTAAACACTGGTCTCTCCTCAGAAGACGGAGCTGGAGGTCTTATGACCTCTCTCTGCCCGTGCGCACCAGCCAGTGGAGTGTAAACACTGGTCTCTCCTCAGAAGACGGAGCTGGAGGTCTTATGACCTCTCTCTGTCCGTGCACACCAGCCACTGGAGTGTAAACACTGGTCTCTCCTCACCATGGCCTAACCTGATGTTGTCAAGCTCACATACTTCCTTCTCGCTTTGCATTCACCCACATTCTACCTGGAGTTGCCTCCATTTCTCTGTTTGGAGGTCTTTCCTAATCACCTCTTTATATCCCTTCACATAAAGTGTAAGCACTAATTTGAAATGGTTGTTTGTTTGTTTGTTTATTTTTTAATTTTTAAAATTTATTTATTTATTTTATTGAACTGACGGGTTCACAGGGTTAATAAAAATTAGTGGTTTTTTTTTCCTCCTAGATAAAGCTGCCACCATGCACATTCCATGCCTTTTAAACTCTTTATAAAGTTGTAGAAGTTCGCACACACCTTTTGAACTTTGACAGTAGGCTTGCCTGGTGTTTGAAAGGGGGCTGAGTGGCTCACCAGGGTTATGCTTTAGCACAGAGTCCATTCGCACGCCCAGCTTCTGAGTGGTTTATGTAGCTGCTGAGGCTCCCTTCCAGTCCTCCCAGCACCTTCTGAGTGTACATCCTTGCTCACTCGTGATGTGAAGTCAGGTCTGCTTTTTTAATGCTCTGTCATCTAAGAACCCCATTGTGTCCTTCAGCTTTGCTGAAAACACAGAAGCAGAAATCCTTTCAACTTCCGAAAGTGCTTCTGAGAATCAGTCGCTCTCCCAGCTTCTAAGAAGTGCTACAAAGCAGGTTTTCAGAGTCTAACAAATGGCTGCTTACGCTTGCCAGTCTTTCACTTAAAGGCATGATTGTAAAGCCAGCCTGCTTGGACAAGGGCTGGGAAAATTAAAATATTAATCATTTGAATCCACATGGAAGAATGTATCCAGCTAGCACAGCAGGCCTCTGCATCAGCCCTGACTCACCTGCACATGCTCTCTTGGAAAGTCAACTGGAGCTTTTAATTCGCAAAGGCAGACCTCCCTACCATATTGACTCTCTCCCTCCAAATTCTGCTTTTAGAATAGACAAAGCCCTTGGCCTGGCCACAGACTTCCCTCCTTTGTGAACTAGGTGTGAACATTATGATTTCTGGAAGATGTTCTTGCAGGAAAAAAAAAACGAATAAAAAGGGCATGACTGCTCCTAGGTATGATGGAGGAAGAGGTTTATTGGAGATACATAGGAGAGCATAGCCAGAAACAGACACATCTGGGAGAGTCCACAGTGAACATGGCAGGGAGCTGTACCATGTAGGGAGAGTGGGGAAGAGAGGGGCAGATGAGAGCCAGGACACCGGGAAGAGGGCAGGATTTAAAGGGTAAAAGAAGCAGTGTAACCAAGATGGCTGGACTATTCAGGGAAGAGCAGCTGGGGGAAGATCAGCTCAGCCCCTGGGCTGGAGAATCAGTGGGGGTAGGGCATGCCAGCTAGGCAGACCAGACCCTGTAACAGGGACTGAGGGAGGATGGGGGAACCTGCCATCAGCATCAGCTTTGATGTGTTAATAGGCACCTCAGTTAGCCTTTGGCCAGGGTTTGAGACCTAACAGCTCTCTCAGTCTTGAAGCCTTGGAAAAGGTACACCTTTGACAGTAAGTGAGTAAAAATTCACTCCTGAGGCTGGGGAATGTAGGTTCAGTTGGTAGAATGCTCACCATCTTAGTGCACAGCGCCTTGGATATACCAAATAAACCAAATAAAACCTAGAATGGTGGCACATAACTGTAATCCTAGCACTCTGGCATTAAGGCAGGAGGATCAGAAGTTCAGGGCTATCCTTAGCTACCCAGGGAGTTTGAGGCCAGCCTAGGCTATAAGAGACTCTCTCCTCTACCCCCAGAAGAATCAATCACTCATACCCCAACTTGCAGTATATTTGAATTCAAAACAGCTCACCTGGTCCCCAATGCCATTCTTTGACCACACTTCTGCTCTGGGCCAGTAGGGAAAGAGAATCAGGACCAGGCTGCTGTGAGTACAGTTTTATTGTTTCCAGTATTTCAACTCCTGGCTCAGTTTAGTACAACCCAGACCTAGGTCCCCAGCAAGGTTTGGAGCAGATAGAAATGTGACTTCTCCCGTTATTGTGAGAAGCCTGGTTGTAAAACTGCATGCAGTGTGTATACCAGTGTCTAAGGAAACCAGTGGTCTTGGATCCACTGGGCATTACAGGCAGTTGTGTGTGGACTGATGTGGGTGCTAGGAACCAAACTCTAGCCCCTGTGTTCATCTTTCAAAAGCTGTCTCAATGGATGTTAGTTGGTAAATCGTCCTGCCATTGTTACAATTGTTTGAAAGCCAGTCACATTGCCATATTCGTGTGGCATTGTATCTTATTTATTGAGCCAAATTACAAAAATCAAACATATACCTCCTATCAGACATATACCAAAAATTTTAATCTTATTTTAAGTCTGTATTTGTGAAAAATAAGTCCTAGAAATGCTACTAATTTCCAAAATCATTTGTGGATTTGGCTTCAGCCAATGGCCTGATGTTGGTTTCACATTGCAGTCAGTATTATTTGCTTGTGCAAGGCCTCATGTTCCAGATGCAGTAAAGCAGGAGACACAGAAAGCCTGAGGTATCTCTTAGGTGCTCAGTTAGCTTGGGAGAAACCTAAGAGTGAATCAAGCTCTCTGGTCAGGACCAGCGTCTGCTCTGAGTACTGTGGATGAAGGCAAGATGCGTACTTTCTCATCACTTGAGTCTGTGTTTGCTTGGGATGCAGTTCAGTCCACCTCCTTCACGTATTGTCTGTAATTACTTCTGTGCTATAAGCAATTACAGCAGAGGCCATAGGTAGTTATGTAGGCCCCTGGTAGAAAAACTTGACACCAATCCTTGTATAGGAGGAAGGGACTTACAAGGTTGGTCTTGTTTTGTTTGTTTGTTTGTTTGTTTGTTTGGGGGGGGAGGAAAAGGTGTAGTTGGTAAGCTGCGCTCCTTAGCCTGGTGAAGTGAAGCTGATCATGTCACTTGCCACCATTTATTTAAGAGGTTTACTGTTGATTCAGGCATTTCAATTGTTCTGGGTTTTGAAATAATAACCTTTGTAGTGAATAGTGTCTTATAGCCCATATCCAGCATGCTTGGGACAGGAACTGTTTCAAAAACCACTCCCCACTCCTTGACTTTAGAGTACATACCTTGGATTTGGAAGAACAGGTTTCCCTTAAAAATAGTGATGGCATCGCATTTGCCTGCTGATGAATGGTGATGCAGCCATGAAAGCTGGAGATAGCCAGACAGCAAATTCCAGCTTCATAAGACCGAAGGGGAAATGTGTTGAAGGCAGAGCTAGCTTTAGCGGGACATTAGTCTCCATGTCCTGACATAAAAGAAGCCAGTTTCTGAGCAAAATTCTATAAGCACTTCCTCTACCCAAGCCTGGAGGAGCTGAAGGTGGGAGATACAGCTGGCCAGGCAGACCGGAGACATGGGGGTAGTGTTCCAGGGATGCGACATCATCCTGGCCGATCTCTAAGTGTCCCCTTGCTTTTTACCTGTTTTTGTTTGTTTGCTTTTTGACAGTGCAGCTCAACAAGGATACGGTGTGCATACCCTGCCTCCTGGGCTTCTTCTCAGATGTCTTTTCGTCCACAGACAAATGCAAACCTTGGACCAAGTAAGTGGTTGTGCAGAAGCCCAAGGACCAGCTGTTGTGTTTTCTAAAAAGGATCCAGGATATGTTTAGTAGAGCGTGGTATGGTGAGATGGGAGGGGTGCCTCTTGGCCCCATGCTAAGGCCTCCCTTCTCCCTCAGGTACCAGCTATACAACAGATATAGTATAGAATAGAGTTTATCTGTAGGCATGGGAAAAGAAATTGAGAAAGGAAGGGAGGAAGGAAGGAGAGAGGATGGAAGGGGAGGGGAGGGAGGGAGGGAGAGAGAGACAGAGAGACAGAGAGAGAGAGGAAGAAGGACACAGGGGAGTGGAGGAATGGGGTGGGGAGGGAGAAAGGGGTGGGATCAGGGAGAGAGAAGAGAGTCAAAAGGGGAAGAGAGAGGTAGAGAGGTAGGAGGGGCCCAACACCCCTCTTACAGCAAGCCAGGCCTTCCTGGCTGTTGCCAGGTAACTTGAGCGGAGCTTAGAAGGAAAGTTAACCCCAGTCAGCCTCAGCACCTCTGGATGGAAGGCCTGTTCAGTGTGTTAGCTTCTTGGCCACTTGGTTACTTGCTAGCTTCCTATAGACTTGGTTCACCGGTTAGCTCTGTCCATGCCACAGTAGGGACCGAGCCTGGCATCGATGCACCCAGCGTGTTTCAGAGTTTTTTTGTGCCACTTCTTACATTCAGAAATGCATGACCTTCAATTCAGAAATGCATGACCTTCAGCTCTGGATTCTTTCTCCTTTACCTAACCTTATTTAGTTGGAAATTATTTATCGTTTATTGATGTGCGGGCTGTAGGTGGGCACAGCTTCTCTGGCTGAGCTGTGTCCCAGCTTGTATTGCCACTCACCGCCCCGACCCCATCAGCAGTACAGTCTTCTGGTCTGTAGAAGTGTGTGTACACTGAAAACACCTTGGTTCTCTTCGTAGTCTTGATGCTCCTTACATGTGAAAAACAGAGGTTCGTCTGGGCCTTTTATTTTATCCTGTTTATGATCATCTTGATACTTCATATTCATCAATATTTTAACTTCAGGCTTATTTATTATTTTTGTTGCTGAGGCTGAACCCAGAGTCTGGCACATACGACTAGCTTGTCTGATATTCTTTCTTTGCTGAGTTGGTAGTCTCTGTGACTTCTAAGACCTGCTGTGATCTCACTGTGGAATTGCACCAGAATTGAATTATTTCCTAAGCTCCTATTGACAGTCATGTAAGCGTCTCTGGTTTTCTGCAGGGATAAATTTTATAGTGATGTGTGGAATACAGACTGAACACCCCCTACCCACATGCTTGCTTCAGAACTACTTCAGACTTTTTCAGGTTCTGGCATCTGTTTTGATGTGTACTGAGAACTTGTGAGGTGTGGGGGTGGATGCCAGGTCTCAACCCAGTGGCTTTGTCTCTCATGGTTCATACCCATGGTCTAAATTACTTTTACAAGTGAAATCAAACTTGATGGTGTCAGATTTCCTATTGTGATTTCAAGTCAGTGTTCCAGGAGTTTCACACTGGAACCCTGGGGTTAGGGATGTACAGCGTGTATACATATGGCACCTCCCACAAGTTACGTGGAATAGACTCCCAGGCTCTTCCTTGCATCCCATTGTTTAACACTAGTGATAAGTGTAAGGAGTCTCCAGTCGCACACCTGTTCGTTATGTTTTAAAAGCTCACATTACCCATCCCACAAGCTGCTGCCTTTGCTTCTGCTTCTCCTCTTTCCCTGCTTTCAGACAGGGGCTCACTGTCAGGACGCAAGTGTACATCAGCACACTTAGCTCAGGGAGTCTTGTTGCATGCTGATTGCCATGCATTTCATTCAGGTGTCACGTCGAGAAGACTGTAGTTTATCTTCAGAAGGGTACTCACCCAAACTCTCCTCCTTACTCAAGTCCAACTGCCTACTATGTTCTCAGTCGTTCTTAGAGTATTCTCCAAGTGCTCCACCCACCTCTGAGGGCTTTTGCTCCCTTGGCGAGGATGGGGGAGTCAAACATCTGGAAAGATGTGCCTTCCCTTCCTGAAGGAGCTGGGACTCTAGCTCGTTTCCTTTGTTTGCTTTTTAAATTAAAAGTGCAGCCGTTACCTGCTTTTTTTCCTCACAGCTGCACCCTCCTTGGAAGGATAGAAGCACACCAGGGGACTTCGGAATCAGATGTGGTCTGCAGCTCCTCCCTGACACTGAGAAGACCACACAAGGGTAGGAGCAGCAGAGCCCGTGGGGTGGTAGTGGCCCAAGGCAGTCTCTCCAGAGTGACTGTATCTGCAGTGGTCTCTCTAGAATGACACACTGTATCTGCAGTGGTCTCTCTAGAATGACACACTGTATCTGCGGGTACTTCTTTGTGCTTTTCCACTCCTTCTGTCCACTATCATCTCGGTATTATTTTCATTGGTATTTTATTTTATTGTTTAAAAGATTTATTCTTTTTTTATTTTATGTGTATGGATGTGTTGACTGCATCTGGGTTTGTGCCCTGCCTGTGTGCATTGCTCAAGGAGGCTAGAAGACAGCGTAGGATCCTCTGGCACTGGAGCTGCAAACAGCTGTGAACTGCCATTTGGGTGCTGGGAATCAAACGCAGGTCCTTTGGAAGAATGGCCAGTGCTTTGAATTTGAGAGCTGAGCTCTCTCTCCAGCTTCCCTTCCCAGTATCTTCTCTCTCTCTCTCTGTCTCTCTCTGTCTCTCTGTCTCTCTGTCTCTCTCCCTCTCTCTCTTTTTTGCTCTCTTTCTTTCTTTTCTTCTTTTCCTCCTCTCTTCTTCTTCCTCTTCCTCCTCCTCCTTTTTCTCCTCTTTCTTCCTTTTGTTTTGTCTTCTGTAGATTTGACCCAGTGCCTTTCACATGATGGATTACTTGACTATATCAATATCTATATCATCAATATCTATATCTATATCATCTATAACTGTAGTTACACTGAGCTAGGGGTAGGCTATAAACATAAATGTCAATGCCATTACCCAGGCATGGTAGAGAGTAGTTGTCATAGTGAGGGTGTCTAGGTAGAGATTTGGATCAAGCCAAAGAGAGTGACTCGTTAGACTCTGGCTGTAAGCCAGAGTCTTACCCGTGATTGTTTATAGATTAAGCTAATCTAAATATTGTTTTGGAAGTTTCTGGTTCACAGGCTTCTGTCTGGTTGCTTTAGGCGAGTGGGGGATAACGGTCAGTGTAGGGGGTGAGCTGAATCTCATAAAAGAGCAGACTGGGAAAGACCTTTCTAATGTGGCAAAAGAACTAGGCTACAGAACAATAATAACAGGCTGTGAACAAAAAAATTAGGGTGTTGAATGACAGACTCAGAGGACCATGATAGCTTGGTGGATGGCATTGAACTTATTCTAAGGTAGAGATAGGACCATGGGCCTGGGCTCATCTTGCCCAGAGGGGAGATCCCTGAGCAGGGTGGACTGAGCGATGGAGTTCATCCTCTAACGTCTGAGATCTCTCTGCAATTAGGGTGGGAGCTCTCCACTGTTGTTTGCCTGCACACCCACAGCCTTGATTCTCAGGTTGGACTTACAGGATTTTATCTTTTAACTTGGTAAAATGAATAATCTTTAATACCATGTTTTCTTCCAACACAGAGGCCCAGGTTTACTTGCCCAGTCTTATCGTCCTGCTCCTCTTCATCTCTGTGGTAGTAGTGGCTGCCATCGTCTTTGGCGTTTACTACAGGAAGGGAGGGAAAGCGCTGACAGGTAATGTGTCCATGGTGGTGTCTGAAAAGTGGCTGTGAAGAGTCCGGTGCTTTTCCAGGGGAGCACCTTAGGACATGAGTTGATTATCTCTGCCTGTCATAGAATCTACTTTTTAAATTTTTGTTTATGGGGATGCTCAGTGGTTAAGAGCTACTACTGGCTGCTCTTCCAGAGAAACCTAGTTCAATTCTCAGCACCCACCTCATATCTGACAACTATCTTAGCTCCAGTTTCAGGGGACCTGACACTCTCATACAGACATGCATGCAGGCAAAACACCAACCACATAAAACAAGTGAATAGAAATGTTACTTATTGTGTGTGTTCATGATATATGTTTATATGTGCCACAATGTATATGTGGAGGTCAGAGGACAATTTTGTGGAGTTGATTCACTCCTTCCACCTTTAAATGAGTCTTGGGGGTCAAATTCAGGTTCAGCAAGAAAAGCATATTTGCACTTTTGTGTCTGATTTTTTTGTTTTGTTTTGTTTTGTTTTCTCGTAGCACTAATAATGACCAAAACTGAAGGGCAACATTTTGTCTATAAGTAGACAATACTTGGCCTTTCTGAAACTGCTCATGCGACACTTCTGGAAGCCACTTTGTGTCTTCGTGCAGCATTTCAAACACAAGAGGTGTAGTTAATTCTGTAATATATCCCCTTGGAAATGTACCCATTTAAAACAGAGGCACATGATCATATAAATAGATGGGTAGGAAAAGTTTTGATTGGGATCCTATTTTGAAGTATGAATCTAAAATTCTGATGATAGATGACTTTATATTTTTAGAATTTAGAGGCTTATGTAAAGTAGAAAAACCAATGTTACTACATTTTTGGGGGGATATCTACAAAAAGTTTGATTGTGTTTTTAAACATCACATCTTGTTTGACTTTTATATAGCATTGCTAAAAGACATGTGGTTTTTTAATAAAGCTCTGCCAGTTTTTTCGGATATATCATAATTATTTTTTTACATTGTGTTCATGATGTGTGCATGGGCACATGTACATAACACACATCTCTAAGTCAAAGGACAATTTTGTGGAGTTGGTTCCCTCTTTTCAGCTTTAAGTAGGTTTGGGGATGCAAACATCAGGTCAACAAGTAAAGCACATGTTGAGTCAGACACTTGCAGTCTTGGTATTGAGATCCTGTCTTTAAAACCAAAAGTCCATGGGTCAAGGTTACAGCCCAGTGGTAAAGAGCTTGCCTAGCATAAGGAAGACCCTGGGTTTGATCCTCAGCATTGAGTGATGGGGGTGGGGAGAAAAAAGAGATGGGGCGATGCGAGTGTGTGTGTGTGTGTGTGTGTGTGTGTGTGTGTACAAGTGTGTATGCGGGCGAGTGTCAGGGGGAGTAGGAGCAGACAGGGAAGGGGAAAGGGAAAAAGGTTGGAGGCCATGGAAGCCAAGTGTTTATAATCCAAAAGGTCAAACATTGAACTAGTGGATGAAGCTTGAAGGAAAGGTCAAGCCCACACTTTGTCCAATGTGACCTACCAGGAATCATTCCCAGGCTGTTCTGGGAGGTGGTGCTTCCCTGTAATCCTAGCACGTGAGGTTGGGGAGATTGGAAGGGCATCCCTTGAGCAATTGGGCTAGCTAGATTATCTGTACTAGTGAGCCTTGGGTTTAAATGAAACAACGTACCTCGATGTATAACATGGAGAATGATTCATAAAGACACCCAATGTCAAGCATACACATACACATGCACACACACCCATATCACACAAACGAATAGGCACACAGGTGAATGAGCATGTGCATGCACAGCACACATACATACATACAAACATACATACATGTCTACACACCATATAGATATATAAAAACAAAAACAAAAGCATAATTTCCAGCTCCTGACTTCAGTCTTACTAGTGATGAAAGCATTGGATTTTCCTAAGGCATGAGATAAAACTTCATCTTCACATAACATTGTGCCAGAAGCACCTTCTTTGTCCTCCTGCCTTGGTTGTCTTGCTTCCTCATATGTACAGTAAAACTGTGAATGGAGTACGAATGCCTGTAGTCTACCAGCATCGTGCCCCAGTTGTATCATTGGTATCTGGTGTATTACTAGTGGGTATCCTAGTTTGGTTTCTGTTGCTATGATAAACACTATGAGCAAAAATAGCTTCGAATGTGTTTGTCTGTCCATCTTATACTTTACGGTTCAGAAGTCAGCAATCAAGAAAATGTTCTACAGTCAGTCCACAGGCCAATCTGATGGGGGCGATTATTCCAATTGAGGGTTCCTCTTCTCGGTGTCTCGGTTTGTATCAAGTTGAGAAAAACTAACCTGGACAGTCTTTTCTCAGTAGAGATCAGCAAGTTCTGTTTTTGTTAAGAAGTAAGACACCTTCAGAGTGACTTTTTAATTGATTGGTTGATTTGCAGTCCTGTGCTAGATCTGAACCCATGTCTTTGCTTTGTTAAGCCAGAGTTCTGTCACTGAGCCAAGTTCCTGTTGTGCCCCTGCACCCACTCCATGCAGAGGCTGGAACCGGAGCTTTGCACATGCCCCACAAGGTTTCTGCCCTGAGCTTCACCCCCTCCCCCCCGCCCAGCCCTGGGTACATTATAACCAAATACTCAGGGATGCTGATCCCGGGCTATGCCACTTGCAGTAGGTATGGTTATAGAATGCGAGAAAGTCAAACACTCAGAGGCAGAGAATGACACAATGGCAAGCAGGGGTGGGAGGAAGGAAATGAGATACAGGTCAGAGACTGTAGTAGCAGGTGTATAAGATAAACATGCTCAGCGAAGAATATTGTACTGGACGAGAACTTTTGCTAATTTAGTCAATTTTAGTTCTTCTTGCCACATAAAAATCTCCTTTTGACACAACAGATAACTTAATCCATTTTATTACGGTAACCACTTTGCCCTCGAATTTATCCTATAACATCATGCTGTACAAGTTAGATATATAAAAAATATATATTAAAAATGAGTAGGAAATTATAACATGAAGCTCTCTTCTTTTTTATTTCAGTTAATTTGTGGAATTGGGTCAATGATGCTTGCAGTAGTCTAAGTGGAAATAAGGTAAAAGTGTTTAATGCCTCCCTCCTTTAAGTACTGCCACAGGCTCTAGAGCTGTAACTAGCCAACTATGGAGCACACTGTTTACCAGGCAGTTAAACCTCCAGTCCAGAACTGATTCCTGCTGAGTAAGTCAGAGCCAAACATCTTCATTATCCCCCATGCCCACCCTTCTGCTGAGCCCCAGGCTGAGAACTGAATGGTCTTTACTAGTGCTAGGAAAACATGCTACCCCTGAGCCATACAGTCGTCTTCATTCCAAGTCTGCGATCTCTGTGTGTGTATTTTTAGAACTGACCTTGATCACCTAATACAGATTCCTAGGAGGAATCTTTATGCTGTAATTATTTAATAAATCTTCTACTCTGACACAATTTCAAAAATTATCAAAAAATATTAAGCAATGAAAGTCCTTGCATGATGCGCGAGTTCACCAGTAGCTTACACTTTATCACCACAGAGTGAATGGGCATGGTGTAGTCCTCTGTTCTTAAATATATACATGCATAGTCTTTGTCTAAAAGTGTTTACTAGTAAAAGTAAATTTACCAGGATGAAAAACCCAACCAAACCAACCAATCAAACAAACAGACAATAAAAACCGTGTGCAGCTAGAGAGATGACACTATAATTAAGTCTGGATTGTTCTTCCAGAGGACCTGAGCTCAGTTCTCAGAACTCAGGGTAGGCTGCTCACAACCATAGGTGGTTACAACCTGTAACTGCAGCTCAAGGGGGTCCTATGCTCACAACCACAGGCAGTTACAACCCGTAACTGCAGCTCAAGGGGGTCCTGTGCTCAACCATAGGTGATTAAAACCTGTAACTGCAGCTCAAGGGGGTCCTGTGCTCTGTCCTGGACTCCTAAGGCAACACACACACACACACACACACACACACACACACAGAGAGAGAGAGAGAGAGAGAGAGAGAGAGAGAGAGAGACGCACACATTAAAAATAAAAATAAATCTTTTTAAAACGAAGAATGTGAAAACCCATGTCTGCTTACTTTTTCCTTTAAAATAAGTAAATGAATGAATACACACATTTGTTCAAAGGTGGCATGGTTATGTAGGTCAGCTGAGAGAGTGCTTGCCTAGCAGGCACAAAAACCTGAGTTCAATCCCAGCATTGAATAAACTGGGCATGGTGGTGCTGGCCTATAAGCCAAGCATCGGGGGATAGAGGCAGGATGATAAGAAGTTCAGAGTCATCCTTTACTCCATAATGAGGCCAGCCTTAGGTACACACGACCCTGTCTCAAAAACTTCAAAGCAAAACAGCCAAAACCTAATAGTGACAATTATTTTCCACTTCACATTTGACATTAAAATGCCAAGTAATCTAGTTTGCCCTTTGCATCTGCCTTCTTATGTATAAAATGTATCCACAGCAGACATTAGACTGATTTCTATAACTCAGTTCCGATACCACACTATCCGTTCTCATCTTTTGCCTTTCCTGCTTGACTCCTCCTTCCCAGCATCACACCTGATTCCTTTCACTCTCAGTAAGCTTGCTCATTTGCTGAATTAGATGATGTGCAGAACTAAGTCACAGAGCAGCCGCCTGAAGCTCAATATTGGGTTACATGTTGCCGTTGCTTCGTTACAGACTGAAGTTGTGGGCAGGCGTTGCTTGGGGTGGCTCTTCACTGGCAGAAGTGTGCAGATGCTATTCTTTGCAGTAAAGATCCAGTTCTTTCTAGCTGTTCCCCATTCTAGACTTCTCTCATACATTCTTTTATACAGCATAAATACAGCCATAGAGGACAGGGCACCTGCACTTGCCAGGGTGGAAACGGTTCATATTTTCAGCATTTGTTAAGTGAGCATGTATGTTGCACTAATTCTGGATATTAAGGCCTTTGCCTTCTGAATTCACATCCCCAGGAGTCCTCGGGGGATCGTTGTGTTGGTTCCCACTCGGCAACCTCCAGTCAACAAGAAGTGTGTGAAGGTATCTTACTAATGACTCAGGAGGAGAAGATGGTTGCAGAAGACGGTGCTCGAGTCTGTGGGCCTGTGTGTGCAGCAGGCAGAGATTCTAGGACGTTCACGTTGGTCAGCGAGGTTGAGACGCAGGGGGATCTCTCAAGGAAGATTCCCACGGAGGATGAGTACACGGACCGGCCCTCGCAGCCTTCGAATGGTTCACTGTTCCTAATCCAGCAGGGAAGCAAATCTATACCCCTGTTCCAGGAACCCCTGGAAGTGGGGGAGAATGACAGTTTAAGCCAGTGTTTCACGGGGACTGAAAGCATGGTGGATTCTGAAGGCTGTACCTTCACTGAGCCTCCAAGCACAACTGACTGTCTGCCTGTGTCCCCTGAAAAGCACCCGACAAAAGAAATAGAGGGTGACAGTTGCCTCCCCTGGGTGGTCAGCTCCAACTCAACAGATGGCTACACAGGCAGTGGGAACATTCCTGGGGAGGATCATGAACCCTTTCCAGGGTCCCTGAAATGTGGACCCCTGCCCCAGTGTGCCTACAGCATGGGCCTTCCCAGTGAAGCAGCAGCCAGCATGGCAGACACGGAAGTGCAGCCCCAGGACAGGGCTGATGCAAAGCTTTCAAGCTCAGAGAGGGGAGCCTCAGGGTCTGGGAGCTCCCCCACTGAGCCGCCTGCCTGTGGTGAGTAACTTTCTTGGGTTCCAGCTTTTAAGCAGAAAGGGCTGTCTGAAAGGGTTCAGAAGTGCGTTTCACATGAGACACATAGCCCAACTCCTTTCTCCGCTTAGAGTCTTTAAACACAGGGTCTCTTGTAGATTAGGATGACTTTGAACTCCTCCTCCTCCTTCTGACTCCATCTTAGCAGTACTGGTGGCTTACAGATATAGCATGTCACACCTGGTTTACCAGGGGCTTCACGCACGTCAGTCAAGCATTCTACCAACTGAGCAAGTTTCCAGCTTTTTGCCAAGTGCTTTACAGGGCTTTGGGTTCTCTGTGCATTGCATTGTGGACTGTGCTGACGGATAGAACGATGTCATCCTCTAGGGAGACGCTACTGCTCTCAGGCACGCGGATCCTCTCCCTTCGGGCTTCTTGTGGTTGGATTTGCTGGTGGTTCTCCAACCGCAGAACCAAACCCCGAAAGACAAAGTCAATAGTTATTTTAGGAGTGGCTAAATTATGGTGCTCCCTCATATTTAGTGGGGTGGGCATGGGGTAAAAGAACTTTGGGCTTCTAAATCTCAGGACAAACAACACTGTTTAATTGTTCTTTAATTATTTGTTGGAGTAGCAAGTTAATGGTGCAGTGAAAGTATCTGCTGTTACTTTCTAAGAAAAGCCCCCTCTGTAACCACCACATTTAATATGTTTACAAAACTCGGATGACAATTTACAATTCAGCATCATTGTAGAGATTTATTGCTGCAATATTGCTTGAACACAAACAGCCCACCAATGATAATATTATGACTTTTTTTTTGCCTGAGGGTAGAACACCATCTGTTAAAAGATTATGTAGTTTCAGAGGACTTTGCAACTGACAGTGCGGGTGTCCTTTGACTCTGGGTATTATTGACCTGGTCAGAAGTAGACCAGGGAGTTTCTTGAGAATCTTTCAGAAGCTATGAACATTCTCCAGAAGAAGAAAAAAATGAATAGATGGATGGATGTGTACCACTTCAAAGGCTTCTCAGAATCCCCAAGCTCTCAGAAAGGAAGGACGGGAGGGAGGGAGAGAGAGAGGGAGAGAGGGAAGAAGGGAGGAACCCCCCCTTGTGCGGTACCCCTCTCAAGAGGTGCCTTTCTCTCCTGGTTCTTGGTTGGGACTGCAAGCGGTGCCATGAGCTGTGTTTTGTAACATGGAGGTGGCCAGATGGACACACGCTATTTCTGCCACAAGGTAATTGGTTCCTTCTTGCTTGGTAGAACAGTGTGCGTTCCTGCCTCTCAGGCAGTGTGGTCCACTGTTAACACACAAGCACACTCAGTGTATTGAAAACTTAGAACTTAGAAAAAGAAGTTTGCATGAGAGAGATAGGTAATGGGGGAGGGAGAGAGAATCATGGAACCAAAAGCCAAACCTTGTCCCCTATCAGAGCGAAAACAGCCTTGCGCATCTGTTGCTAGCTTTTACTCCTCGAGCACTGAGCAAGGTAGGCACAGAGGAAAGGAAAAGATTGTGTCATCATCAGTGTTAATTTTCAAAATGTTGACACTGTCTTTTCCGTGTCTGATACTTAGCCATGCGGAACATCAGCAGAGAGCCAGCTAATTCATCACTGGCTAGCAGGCCAGATTAATTCTCGCCTGAAGAGGGGCAGCAGCCAGATTGATTTCTGAGGCCATCCCATTCTCTCCAAAATTACTTTGACATGAACGAAGTCAAAATAATGTATTCCTAGCTCTTTCAAACAGTGCCATAATTCATACTCTAAAATGTGTGTGAAAGAGGGTGATGTTTGGGGAAATAGAGGGACCTGACTCCATTCTACAAGGCTGTGTGCTCTCAAAGCTTCAAGGAGGAGACCTCTTTTCCTGGGACTTTAGATTATATGCCAGGGTATTATTTCTTTTACTTATGTATATGTGTGTGTACATACACTATGGCTCTTGTGTAGAAGTCAGATTTTGACAATCTATTCTCTCCTTCCACCATGTGAGTCAGGGGGAATCAACTTCTGGCTGCCAGGCATGGCCACAAGTGCCTTTACCTGGTGAGTCTCAACTTAGCATATGTTACCAGCTTTTTACAGAACATAAATAGCTGTTCAAACAGTTCCACAAGTAGAGACAATTTGAAAAAATACTCAAGATTGTTAAATCTATTCTAGAGAAGTTCTAACTCTTAATGAACTATGAATTACTACCTTAGGTCAATGATAGGGAAACATATTTTGGGTTGTGCCTTAAACAACTGGGACTTAATGCTTAAGTGATGCTTAATTCTAGGGTCATGATGGTTATCTTGGTTACAAGCCCTCTATCATAATTACTATTCTGTGAGGAGACATTGTGACCAAGGCAATTTATAAAAGGAAGTATTTAATTGGGAGTTTGCTTATAGTTTCAGAGTTTCCACAATCATGGCTGGAATCATGGCAATGGAGTTAATGTAGATAAGAGTTTACATCCTGATCTACAGGCAGGAGGAGAGAGAGAGAGACAGAGAGAGAGACAGAGACAGATAGAGACAGACAGACAGACAGACAGACAGAGACAGACAGACAGACAGACAGACAGAAAGACAGGTCCTCCAACAAGGCCACACCTTCTCCAACAAGGCTGCATCTCCTAATTCTTCATAAATGGTCTACAAACTGGGAACCAAACATTCAATTATATGAGCCTATGGGGCCATTATTATTCAAACCACAACATTGCAACCCCTGACTCCAAAAGATTTGTAAGCACATCACGATGAAAATGCATTAAGGCCAACTTCCAAGTCCCTGTAGTCTTTCTGTCTCAAACCTGTTGAAAAGCCTGGAGTCTCTTCTGAGACTCAAGAAGGGCTCTTATTGTAAAACCAAAACCAAAAACAAGTCACATACGTCCAACAGACAGTGGCACAGAATAGACATTACCATTCCCAAAGGGCAGGAGAGGGCACAGTGAGGAATGCTGGGCCAAAGCAAGACAGAATCCCAGCAGGGCGACTTCCAAAGCCTATAGTTCCATGTCTCAGGTGCAAGAGCTTGAGAGTTCTGTGGTCCTTCCTCTCCTTCCAGCTTTGTGGACTGCAGTTCTTCTCTTTCTTGGGCTGCTTCAACCCTCTGCATGCAGCTCACCTTGGCACATGTTCCATGGGTCTGGCATCTCCAGCATCTTGGGGTGTCCGGTAAAATCAGGCTTCACCTTCACAGCTTCACACAGTGTGGACTCTTTGAACCCCATGCAGGGACTCCCATGCCATGGAACTTAGCTTTTTTAAGCACCAAGGATCCTCAAGCCCTTTACACCTACATTCTTAAATACCGAACTAGGTGGCTGGCTGAAACTGCCAAGTTCAGGGACCCATCTGAACTGGAAACTGGCCCTCTCCTTAAATTGCATTTGCACTGAATTCCCTTTGTAGAACCGATGACTCCTTAGGCCTGTTCTTTTCACAAGCTTCAGGATTTAGCTGGGTTGGGTCTTGCTCTGAGGGCACCATTACATTTGATCCACTTAGCATTTGTTCTCTCTTGTAGATGTCTCTCCTCCAACATTCCATTTCCTGGTGCTCCTTTTCTCCTCAAACTGTATGTTTTGTATTTCTTTTTGCCCTGCTTGCTCTTTCTCATTATAGATCTGCATAAGAGTGATGATGCCAATAACCACATGACATAATCAATACTAGGTTGTCTTGAAATCTCCACTGCTAATGACATTAGTCCAAAAGTCTTCCTTTTTGTCCCCAGCAGATGTTTATGACAAGTGCATAAAGCAGCCACATTCCTTGTCACAACATTATGACTAGTCTGTACCCAGTCACTAATATTGTTATCCTCTGAGACCTTGAAGGTGGGCCTGCTCTTCCAGGTTCCTTCTAGGATGGCCCGCTAAACCCCACTTACTGCATTCAATCACCTTTCTAATCCAAAGTCCCAAAGTCAACCTAATCCAACAAATAGCATAGTCAGGCCCTCACAGGAACACCTAAGTCCCTAGTACCAGCTTCGGCTTTAGTCGCTGTTCTATTGCTGTGGAGAGACACCATGGCCAAGGCATCTTATATAAGGGAGAGTTTAATTGGGGCTTGCTTACAGTTTTAGAGGGTTAGTCCGTGGTCTTCATGGTGGCAGGCAGGCATGGTGCTAGAGCAGAAGCTGAGAGTAAGCTTCTGTAAGCAGGGGGCAGAAAGAGAACAAGAGAGAGACCGGGCATGGTGTGGGCTTCTGAAACCTCAAAGCTCACTCCCAGTGACACTCCTCCTCCAACAAAGCCACACCTCCTAGTCCTTCCTAAATGGTTTACTAGCTGGGGACCAAGTCTCCAAACTCATGAGCCTGTGGGAACTCTCATCCAGGCTCTCTTACAGGGAGTTAGAATGTTTACGGTTCCCAGGGCCCTGGAAGGAAGACACCTGCCTAACACTCTCTCATTTCCATCCCCATCCCTGGGCCTACACACCATAGCTAGGAAAACGTTCCTATCCTGAAAAGTGGGGGGAAAGGTTTTTTCAGTCCAAATGTTCCTTCCTTTCCATCTGTTCACTAGCAAGGGCAGCTTGCTCACCTGCCCCACTGTCAGAATACGTGTCAGTACCAACTGTGTCCATAATGTGGACAACAAGGAGGTAAAACTGGCATTTTTATAATTTACTTGTCAGAAATATTTGGCATTCATTAGTATTAGAAATCAACACATTGGGCTGGAGAGGTGGCTCAGTGGTTAAGAGCACAGACTGCTCTTCCAGAGGTCCTGAGTTCAATTCCCAGCAACAAACCATCTGTAATGGTATCTGAAGCCCTCTTCTGGTGTGTCTGAAGACAGCTACAGTGTTCTTATATACATAAAAATAAATAAACAAATCTTAAAAAAAGAAATCAACACATTATTTTAAAAAATATGAAAAACTTGGTGATGCCTAGGGAGATGGCTCAGTGGTTAAAACAATTTAGCACAAGTAAGAAGGCAGTTCAGATCCCCAGAATCCACAAAAATGCCAGCCTTGTGTGTACCCAAACTTGGTGATGCCTAGGGAGATGGCTCAGTGGTTAAAACAATTTAGCACAAGTAAGAAGGCAGTTCAGATCCCCAGAATCCACATAAATGCCAGCCTTGTGTGTACCCACCACAAATGTGTGCCTACGCATCATATATATTAACACTCACCACACCCATGTATGTGTGCCCACACACATTGTACACATACACACCCACCCATATCCACATCCATGTATGTGTGCCACACATGTGCAAGGGCATACACATACACATACATGCTACACACACATATGAAAATGGAAAAATAGTTTAAAATTGTTTATATTATATATATTATTAGTGTCATCCTGCTTTCTGAGACAATAGCCTTCATTTGGGTAGGGATTCTCCACAAGACTGTCTAAATAATTCTTAGCATGATTCAGAATGGAACTATTTTATATATAACTTCCTTCCCTTGTGTCACATGCTTAATTTTTTCCCAAATGCCTGAAACAGAGCTTGCATTACCATAAAAAGGAAAGATATATGGGAAGCATATGGGTGAAATAGAAAATGTTTGTGCATTCATGCATATTTTTAGCCCTAGTTATGTGGAAATCTCCATGACAATTTGGTAGTTTCTTATCTGGCATGCTTCTCGTGGTTCAATATTCATATTGTATGCATCTTAAACAACATAGCATGCTTTTGAGAAGGAAAGAGTGCATTTATTGCCTTGCTTAAGAATGTAAGTCCTGCCAGGAAGTATTCTCTCAGAACCAAGATTGCTCTTCCTGCCTGAGAAAAACATTTTTTATCTGTAGAAATGCAGAAAGAGCCTTCTCTATAAAGCTTGCAGTTAGTAAAGTGTAAACATATTTCTGATTATAATCAGGCAGGTAATTTGTTCACTATTTCCATTGTCATAGATGCTATTTTTAACATTGTCATGTTATCTGAACCTTTATCTAGCTAAGTCACATTAAATATTAGTATTTAGTCAACTAACCCATTTTAGATGTAGTAAAAATGCCCAGGTCATTCTGGTGTTGAAGCCTTTTACCATGATAGCAGTTCCATCACCCTCAGAGAGCAGGGAGGTTGGCTCCATTGCCTAAAGTTTAGAGTCCCATCAGGGCATACATGCATTACTAGAGGCTAAGGGGGGCAGCTCCGTGGATAAAGTGCTTGCTGAGCAAACATGAGGCCCTGACTTTGCCCCAGTATCCACTTAAAAAGTCGCATGCAGCAGTGTGTGCCTGTAATCCTAATGCTGGGACATGGAGACAGTCCAGCCAGCCAGTGTCTCATAAAATAAGGCAGAGTGTGAAGACACTTGACCTCTGTCCTCCTTATGTGTACCTTTGTACTCATACATACATACATACACACATACATACAGTGCATACACAGGTAAATTTTTCATTACCATACACTAAGTACTTTGTATATTATCTTAATTTGAGAAATCACATGGAGTAAGTTCCTCACCCAGGATTATGAAGCTAATAATCTATACAACATTAATTCAAGTATCTGATGGTGAAGCTTGTGCCTTAAAGCACCATGCCATCGCCTCTGAGATCAGTACCAGGAAGCAGGAAGGACACGCCTTACTTTGCTTAAATTCCCGGAGGTTTCATAAGTCTTCCAGGTTTTTGAAAAAAAAAAAAAAAAAGCCCCACAACTTTAGGGGATGGGGGAGGTCACTCAGTTGCTCCAGTGCGTGTTACACTAGCCTGAGATCCACAGCATATATGTAAAATCTGGTGCAGCAGCACACATCAATGGCCAGCAGAGGAGAAACAAGAGGATCCCTGGTGCTCATTGTTCAGCCAGCCTAGCCAGACTGATGAGCTCCACACTCAGTGAGACAGCTCTGTTCAAACATAATGTGGAACTTAAGGGTATCGGCCACCTAGCATCAACCTCTGGCCTCTGTGTGCACACACACACTTACATGCACAGCCATACATATACACCTGCACACAATCACAATGTAAAACATGTACAAAGGCACTCACGCACACACAGACACCACACACACCACCTGCTCCCACCAGTGAATAGCCATGCTTTCTAGAACCTGTGAACATTTGTAGGGCTGTGAGTATGACCGGAGCTCATTGTACTTTAGGACATAACAGTTATATTAGCTTACAAGAAAGAATATGTTTGATAGGCAAGAGGATTATTGCTATAAAAACCATTGAAAGACTTGGTTCTAGCCAAAGAATGAGTTGCTAAAAATATCTTGCCATTGAATTTGAAGTATGAGAGCTGTGCAAGAACTGGGGAACAGACTCTGGCGTCTCCACTCAGACCTTCAGGAACAACCTGATTCTCACACTGCTTTAAAGAACCTAGAGCAAGAATTACACCAGAAACATTGGAGGTGTAATTGGTATGTTGTAATTGGACACTCCGTGGCCCCATTCTCAGATCTCCATCACCAGACAGTTGTCAAGAGCTTTCTCCCAAGTGGTAGGGGAAGCATAGCCCAGGGTCTGTGCTTTCAGAGCCTTGAGACTGGAGACAAGCTAGAATGGAGGAGTGATGGCTCGGCATACACAAAGCCCCAGGTTGAATGCCCTGCATAAACCAGGCATGATGGTGCATGCCCGTGGCCACAGCAAGCCTGTAACCCTAGCACACAGGAGGTAAAGGAGGAGGGTCACACGTCCAAGGTCATTTCCAGCAGTGTAAGGATTTTAGGGCTAGCCTAGGGAAAGACGTAGGATAAGAGAGAGGAGTTATCAACGGACAATGTCTACAGTTCTCTGTCTTATTGAGTATCTAGTTCATTGATAAGAGACAATTATATTTGCAAACACTGCAGTGATATTGAAATATGGCTGCCTTGTAAGACATTGTCTTCTAAGGCAGCCACACCAAATCTGTGGGGACAAAACCAGATCTGCAGTCTTACCATGCAGCTAGCTCCTCAGGGCCACCGACAGAAGTTGCAGAGCCTACCAAAGAACAAAAATGCAATGTGCCTGTCATGAAAGTTAATAGGAACCTCAAGGTGACAGTAATGCCTCTGTGCCCTTGGCCTGGCAGGTGTGCAGGTGACCTGTCCACAAGGCCATTTTGCCTCTTACATACTGCCACATCTGTTTTTTTTTTGGTTTTTTTGTTTGTTTGTTTATCTATCTGTTTTAAAGTTTAATTGGTACAAACTGACTCTTTCCCACAAATGCTAGTCTGGTAAGCTTGATCATAGATTGTTTTTGTCATACATCATTCCTTTACATTTTTATTTTATTTTTGTGTGTACATGCATGTGTGTGTGTGTGTTATGTATGTGGTGTATGGTGGGGACACACATGCCACAGTGCAAAGGGCAGAAGTCAGGAGACAATTTTCAAAGTTGGTACTCTCCTGTTGTGGGACTTAAGGATTGAGCTCAGGCTTATTCAAAGAGTGCTTTTACCCAAAGAGTCATTGCTCTGCCCCATAAATCATACCTTTGATTTTAAAAAAATTGACAATTAAAGTTGATAATTTCATTCTCTTTCTAGGTAGCTTTACTTACTCTCAGCAGTTTCGAAGGCCTTTGTGAGCCATGCCTTCTGAGGATGCCATTCATTATTCTATGAATCAAAGGACTGAATTGTCTATGCCCTGTAAGCTCAAAGAATTGAGTTCTACACTGAAAAACAAAAACGGGAAACAAGAATGCACATTAGGAGTTTTAGTATATTACTATCAAGATAAATGTGTTAAGGGAAAATGACTTGGGATGAAATGCTCAAGATTTTAAACAAAATCTTTACGTGCAAGATGACACAGAAAAGCTCAGGGCTTTTACTGGACCCAGATTAACTGCAACTCTGACAGTGATCATTTGTTGGAAGATAAAAATGTGAATGGTTAATAGAGCCCATGTACCATGGCACCACCAGATAGCTCTAAGTAGGATGAGGAGAAAGAGAGGTGAGATTGCGTCCAGAGTCGTGAGGAATCAGTCCTGCACCAGCGAGGGAAGCCCTCTATGCTTGAAGATAGTGAAGAACAAAAGAAGTAGATGATGTCATGATAAAACAGGAGAATGACTGAACCGAGAAAAACCACATTCTAAGCCGCTCACAGTTACTGGTTCTATTAAATACATAGAGCATGTGTTTAGTTAGAATATGACATGTATGGCATGTATGTTACTTTGGTTTCTTGTTTGTCCAGCTGAGAAGTAACCGCAGGTGGGAGAGAAAGGCACACAGAGAGGCTTAGTGTGCACACCACAGGGGAGATGGGAGGCTTTGAGTGTGTGCACAGTATGGGGGAGGAGCACCTGCAGATGCACTGGGGGGCGGGGCGGGGTAGAAACGGGAGCTAGGCTCCCTGATGTTATTTTATGGGGGGAGTACATTCCTGATGCTCCATACAGTAGCCTATGGGAGAACATCAGGAACCACAGAGCTTTGTGCCTTTGGATTTCTTGCTCACTGTGTCTCCACACTTCAGGCTTCTCAGGGGATACCCCACTATCAAGCAGAAAGGTTTTCTCAAGGAATGTTCTGAATGCCTGTAGCACATTAGTCTCTGTCTTTAAAAGCCCTTCCAATTTTGAGGAAACTTCACTCAGAGTGGGTAGTGCAAGCTTCATCTTATTTATATAAATTACTGTTAAGCTGGGTCACAACAGAAGACAGGCATGAACGGTGAGCACAGGAGACCAGGGAGGGACCACTTTGATGTCTTTGGTCTGTTTTGATGCTGAGTGTTGGGATTTGGGGCAGTTATTTTCTGCTTGAGAAATTTGTGGCACATGAGTCTTTAAATGAAAAACTAAAACAAGGGAGAGGGGCGTGTTCCCTACTATCTGTAAACGCCCTGCTTGCCACAAGTGTAACCAAAGACTGGCTGCTTCCATTCAGCCACCAAAGGATGACAGAACTAGGGTTCAAAAGGAAGGAATGAGTTTTTCCTTTCTTCTCTTCTTCGTCTCTCTTCTAGAGGAGTAAATTGAAATGTATTAATGTCTGTTGAACTCTGAGTGCACTCAGCTCTGTGATCACCCTGCAGGGCTGAGACACCAGGAACCCTTTAGAAGGTGACAGGAAGGCTCAGCCTCTAATGTCCCAGCTCAGCCCAGTGAGCTGAGGTCTGCTCAGTGTTCACAGTCGATTGATTGCTGGCTGGACTCCACCTATTGAGGTCCTCTCCTCTCTGCCTTCTTTTCTTCCATCTTCCTCTCTCCTCTTCCATCTCCTCTCTTTCCCCCTACCACTACTCTATTCCCATGCCCTAAAGCTTTCTTCCTTCTCTCCCCTCCTGCTTCTCTCCAACTGAATGTTGTCTAGAGTCCGGAATCCGGGTGGGTTCTCCTGCCAGTGTCCTGGAGTTGTGTACGGTCCCCGTGAGGTATGAAAAGACGAAACATGAGAATGGCCCGTAGCTTGTATCCTTTCCCATTTCTTCACCTCCTCCCTCTCCCCACTCTGCTGCTTCAGTGCTCTCCTATGATGGCCCAAGCTTTCCAAGGGGAATACCTGCTGTAGCTCTGATCATAGTCCCTAAAGCAGTTTCTCTGTGCTCTGCCCCCTGCAGGGAACGTGACGGGAAACAGTAACTCCACGTTCATCTCCAGCGGGCAGGTGATGAACTTCAAGGGTGACATCATCGTGGTGTATGTCAGCCAGACCTCGCAGGAAGGCCCGGGGCCCGCAGAACCGGAGTCGGAGCCGGTGGGCCGCCCGGTGCAGGAGGAGACGCTGGCACGCAGAGACTCCTTTGCGGGCACCGCGCCGCGCTTCCCAAACGCCTGCGCCACCGGGGCTGGGATGCAGGAGCAGGGGACACCCCTGCAGAAGGACGAGGCATCGCGGCCGGTGCAGGAGCAGGGTGGGGCGCAGGCCTCACTCCATACCCAGGGGTCCGGACAATGTGCAGAATGACCTCACCTTCTCTGCCTGCCCAAAAAACATGTTGTGGCTATCCTCTGTGTGCTTCCTCACCGGTGCAGGCTGTGGGCATGGTGGTGAAGCCTACCTCTCACTTTCTCCGGTGCCCCCTCCTCTGCCTCCTACCACACGGCCTTTTTTGCAACGTTTGTGTCTTGCATTATTGAGATCTGTATCACCCCACCCCCATATTTATTATTCACTTGCTTTTGTAGTGTTTTCTGATATTTTTTTCTCTCTCATATATATGTATACATATATGTATGTAGTATGTATATATATACATATATACATTCCTGATAATTCTCAAGGTGCTGTCCCCTTTACATTATTTTGCACTCCTCCCATCTGGCTTTTGCCAGTGTCCTCTAAGCACTTTCAGAAAATGGCCAGATGTGTAGAGCTAGGGAGTGAAGTGTAAGAAATGAGAAGAGGGATTTTATTTTCTGAAAACAGTCTGTGTCTCAATTTTTCTCCAAAGAGTGAAAGGGACACATGGCCACCAGCACTTAGGCTCTTAGTTTATGCAGATCCTTGAGAGCCAAGTTCAGGTGGCCTTGTCCCCTGCTCGTTTTTATTTTTGTTTTGTTTTTTGTTTTTTTGTTTTTTTTTTCCACAGTGGCAGGTACTTAGCCACTAAATCTCAAAAAAAAAAAAAATCATACGTTTTGTGGTTTTGGCATTCTTAGTTTTTAAACGATTAACTGTCTAGAAAAGATGGAGGGAGTAAATAGGACGTAAGGCCAAAGGAAGAAATGAAGGTGCCAGGGAAATTCAAGAAAGAATGAATAAAGTTGACATGTCAATTTGCTTTTGCTCTTCCTCCATTAGAATGTCAGAAACACACTTAGGCAGTGGGCCCTCTTTTCTTCCAGAGTATTTGTGCGTGAGTAATTTAGCCTTATGGAAGTAAAAAAAAAAACTCGTGTGTGTGTGTGTGTGTGTGTGTGTGTTGCTTCCACATCTAAATAAATGACAAACCAGGAGATCTAAAGAGACGCCTCACACACAGTTAAGAATAAGAATTTGAGTTCAATACCCAGTAACCCATTGTGCAGTCCACAACTACAAGTAATTCCAGCTCCATGGGATCCCATGTCCTCTCCTGACCTCTGAGAGCAAACACACACACATACTCTCACACACACTAAATTACAAATCTAATCTTATGAGGTAAATGTAAGAAAATCAATTGTCCTACAGGTGATTTTCTTTTGGTGGGTCCTTATACAGGAAAGCAGTTTAAAACTGAAAGAGGCACTGGCATGGTTTATCAAGAGCACTGGTTCCTGGATAATGGAGAAAAAGCTAACCACTTAAGTGAACTGCAAGCAGTTTTGTAATTGTTGGAGTCCAGGAGTCACCTCACAAATCATTCAAACAGCCACCTCAGACAGGAATGGCTTATTTAGCATATGCCGCAGGACTAATCAATCAGGGCCACCATTCAGGCTCAGACGCTGAACCGTGACACTGAGTTAAGATCCTACAAGGCCTTTAAGCCTAAAATCCACAAACATCTGTGCCAAGTTATTTCACCAATCAGGATTTAGAGAGAGGGGATTTTCTTACGAACATTTCTTTGTTGTACACTTATCCTGTTCTCATTGGTTGGGGTATTCAACTGTGGGAGGGGACTTGACTTGTCTAACATTCACGTCCTAACTTGCCAACCAGAATGTCAGTTACCCATGTACATGTCTCTTTCTGCCAAGTAGAATGTCAGTTCCCAGGGAGGTCTTGGGAATTTAAACTTTACTTGACTCCTACTCAAAATGGAAGTCTTATTCTAAATAGTTTCTTATATTGGCGTCTCTCTTATGTTGGGGTCCATCCCAGGGGCAGCTTATAAAAGCAAATACCATAAAAGCTTACATTACAGGTGCAGGAAGTGCTGCTGGGTGGTTGGTTCTGGTCTAAGCTTATTGTGGGTCACTATACAAAACAGTTCTACTGACTTCTATCATGATTTTTTTTCCCCCAAGGGCACAGAACATAACAACATGCTATCAGTTTGGGCATGAGAAAGTTTCCCAGTAACAGAGTAACAGCACGTAAGAAAGTCTCTTCATAATGTTAGTAACAGCACAAAATGGCGGGCTACCCTGGTAACAGTTACCTAGGCCTTAACATTCCATCTAGGCCCTAATATTTAATCGAGACCTTTACAGTGATCTGGTAGGTTCTAAGCATGTTAAGAATGGTCACTGTGCAGCCACAGGTACCCAGCTGAGTAGAAGCCCACCTCTCACTGGTTTTCCCCCTTACTGAAGTTCTCCTGTTGATTCTGATTTTTAATGCAAAAGTGGAGAACAGCTCTGTAATGTACAAGCTCCAATGCTAACATAAAGAACTTCAGGAAGTAAGTCCAGTGCCAGGATGATGCAAGGATAGAAATTTTGTTAGTATTTTTCCAAAGAGAAGTGTTACTAAATTCAGCAAAGCCATTATACCTTTTGGTATGGAATGTATTAAGTAAACTCCATAAAGTAGGATTCGGAGCTAAAGAGCCCACACCCAGGACTGTCATCATCTCTCTGTGCCTACTTCTTTTTGCTGTACTTCCATTTTCCCCATACAAAGTCAATAATGACAATTCAACACCATTTCCCTACCCAGAGATATCAAAAGGATGCTTTGGTGGATGTTAAAGTACCATAACTCCTAAAATCAAAAGTGCTAAGGACATTAAGAATCTATTTTCAGGGGGAGAAAAAAAAGTCATAAGGTTCCTCACACTGATCCCTACTGAGGTTGTATTGGTTCAAAGCCAATGAAACCATAGGAAATACATAACAAAGATAGATATGTGCATGTGTGTAGTTGAAATGTTTATGACAAATATAAGCAATATAAAAGAACAAATAATAAAAGTTACTCCAATGTCATGGTAAAGAGATTATTAAACCTTTATTTGCCCATAAAGTATTATTTTTTTTATGTCCGGTTAAAGCTTATTACAAAAATTGTAATTCAACCAAGCACACTCCTTTAATCTCAATACTAGGCAGGCAGAAGCGGGCAGATCTCTGTTAGTTCAAGGCCAGTCTGGTCTACATCTCAAATTATAGGACAGCCAGGGCTACATAGAGGGATCCTGTCTCAAAACAAAACAAAATTGTGACCCAAATTATTTCTGATCCTTATAGTGTGCTATGATGTCAAATATTAGTTTTCTTATATCTTATTGACAATGTATTTCTATTGCTATCATAAGGTGAGGCAATTATTTAAAATATTATTTGACAAGGTCTGGCACGACAGCTTAGCAATTTAGAACACATACTGCTTACAGAGGACCGGGGTTCAGTTCTTAGCACCTCCATCAGTTTACAGCCACCTGTAACTCCAGCCCCTCAGAGAGCCAATGCCTATGGCTTCTGAAGGTGCCTGCACTCATATACACACAAACAGGTGTGTATATAATTGAAAATAAAGTAATAAGGCTTTAAAAGGAAAACAATTCAAGTGCAGCCATTAAGCAGGAAAGTTGAAAAGGAAGTGAAGTACAGTGTTTCCTGCCTGCATGTGATCCAGATAGTAAAATAGAGAAATTCTTCTGATCTGTGAGTGTAGAGTAGTTTGAATGGGACATGTGGAGCCTCCAGGTGGCAGGGAAAGGAATCCTGCTGTGTAACAAAACACTTCAAATTCAGCAGCTTAAAATAACCCCCGGCTTAGCTCAGGTTCTATGCTTGGCTGTACCAAGGTGATTGCTGTGCCTGTGTTCAGCTGAGCTGGTTTGCTCGATGGCAACGAGGAGGCCTGTCCACTAACCAGCTCTCCAGGCTGTTCTAAGTGAGCTCTTCCACCTGCTCATTCCATGCCCCACCCTTCCAGCATCCAGGCTGGGGTAGATCCCACTGTGGTTCAAGAGTCCTTGGGAGAGCAGAATAAATCCCTCTGATTCTTGGCTCGGGTTCAGGTTCTGACTTGCAGATGAACTGGCAACATTCACGGACCACAAGAAGTCCCCAGGCCAGGCGAGTCACAGGACATGGAACCTGCCCTTACTCCTGGTATGGAAAATGTTTCTGAGTGGCATGGGATGTGACATGGGGGAAGACTGGAGGCTTCTTTGCTTTCTACCATGGGGACATGATGAGAAAAAGTGTTGAAGAGAAAAAAGAGTGTGGGGTTAATTTGTGAAATGCACATTTTCAATCCCTGTAACCGCCGAGCTCCTGGTGACTGGCTCCCTTTAAGGTCCAGGGCTAAGAATTGATTTCTACAATGGTAAGATGCTGAATTTGTATTTAGGAATCACAATTCCAAAGTAAATGAAAAAGACTTGGGAACTGGGTTCACAGTACTTCTGCCCCACTCCAATGGCACAGAAAACAACCAAACAACAATAAAAACAAAAACCGAAGCAACTATTCTAAAAGCGAAACAACTGGTGAGCTGCTTCATGCTGAACAATGGATAAATGACCTGGAGCTAACATTCCCCTTGAATTTAGCTAACCACCTTTGCATGTGGCATGTATGCATAAGTATGTGTGTGTGCATGGTGGGGGAGTGCATGCACATGTAACTACAACATGAGTGTGGTACCCAGAGGTGATCCTTGGATGCTCTTTGTCAGGATGCTTCTTGAGACTGGGTCTCTCTCACTGGCCTGGCACTAGTGAGCCAGCAAGCCCCAGAGATCCCCTTTACAGGCCATGCTCCCCTTTTCACATGTGTCCTATAGAGATAACTTGGGTTCTCATGCTGTATGCGAGTGCTTTGCCAACTGAGCTAGCTACCCAGTTCTTAACCAGCTCTTTGTGATGTGCTAGGCCATAGGGATGGGCCTGAGCCCATCTCTAGTGGAGACTATGGTGTGGAAATGTTTGCTCTTTGGTAGTCTGATGGCATGTGACTTCCCAACCCATTTTCTTTTGACTGTGAGGAGCTGTGGGGAGCACTGACATGAGGCACATAACTTGCTCTGCACTGCGCTATACAGGATGCTTCTAATGTTTGGGCCCCGAGTGGCCAGAGAAAAGAGATGCAGAGAGTTGGAGAGCAAAGGCCTAGCTAGGGAGGAGAGAATGCTTGCTTCAGGTGCCAAAGGAGGCTACTGGGAAAGTGATGTCTGTGGACTAACTGGGCCCTAGGGCAGTGCTCATGAATATGCTTCCTCCCATCACTAGAGCCCTTCAAGAAAAAAGGGGGCACTTGAAAATGGGTGGTGGGAGTGGCCAGGAGCAGGCCCAGCAAGAGTCTAGCTGGCATCAGTAAAGGCAAGCTCAGAAATCACTGGAATCCTTGGCAACAGACATATGGCAGCCACACCAAGAAACTACCTTTCCACATCCTTTGGGGAACAGGGTCACCTACGTAACCTCTGTGTCTATTGGCACCCTTCATCATGGCTTCTCATAGCTTTTCTGAACCTGATTGTCGCTCTCTGCCTCCTTACCTAACAGTTATCTGTGGTCATTCTTGGCCAACAGCATACTTTCAAGTCCACTTAGTAAAATTAATATTTAGAAATGCTTTCCAAATTAAAAACATAAAAAAAAACTTTAACAAAATTACCAATAACACAAAAGAAAGTAAAATTACCAGTCTTGTAACTTGTAACTTCATTCTGGCTAGAGAACTGGTAACATGACCCCCTTTGTCTTTGTTGGAACAGGCTGGCATTTCCAATCAGGCCTCACTGAAGGTGCACCTCCTGCAGCTGCCTTGCATCTCAGCCTTGCTTCCCATCTGTGTCAGTTGGAGAAGGCAGTGTGGTGTCAGTGGTGGGCAGGTGTGAGGAGAACCTGGGACTCTACCCAAGTTCTCAGCACTTTCTCTTGGGTGTCCCTCTCAATGACTATCCCTTCCTAGACTCAGAAGCCATCTCATATAACATACTGTCTTCCTGAGTCAGACCACCCACTACAGACATGTATATATATTCTTAACTTTTTCTTGTACTGAGAGCCAACAGTTAAAGTGGGCCCTAATTGGTCTTTTCATCATAGCCAAAGACCTTCAAGGAGAATGAATGCCCACTTGTGTGGGTAGAAACCCTATGTGTTGTTTTCATCTCTGGTGTCTCTCCAAGTTTGGGAAAAATAATAAATTGACAATCAACTCAGATACTGGAGGGCCAACCACTGTGGGAGAAGATTGGAGTCCAATAAAACCATTCAGTGTATGTTGGGATTGTGGATAAAGAACTTACCTGGCATGTATGAGTTCCATACCCAGAACACATGTTGAATAAAGCTAGGAGTGGGCTTTTGTAATCTTAGGACTGGGGGAGGGCAAAAGTGGGCTAATCCCTGAGATCAACTAGTCTGACCTCTCTGGTGAGTTCAGATTTCAAAGGAAGGACCTGGCCTCAAACATGAAGATAGAATGACACCCAATGGTGTCCTCTTATCTACACACATCACCAGCACCACAAACCCCACACAAAACTGTCACTGTATCCCAAGCTCTTGGTCTTCCAAGAGCAAGAAGGCAGAATGCAAAGGACATTAAAGTCATAAGAAAACCCACAATCTCACGGTGAGGCCCTTGAAGACCACCTTTGTTTTTACTGGCTTTTGTGATCTATTTCAATAGCTAAGATGCTGTGAAGTTTTATAGTTAAGGCTTTTATTTACTGCCTTTGTGGAAAAATAAGCATTTTTAATATCAAGTTTCTATAGAGTTTGTTGTATTAAAATGAAGCTCACCCTTTCTAGTTATAGTTTTACAAGTTCTGACAGAATGTATAGTTGTGTGATTAGTATCATCACAGACAAGACACAGGATGTTTTCAGCACCCCCACACCCCATTTCCCTTGAGAGAGAGCCCTTGGCACTTACCCCACACCACTGACAAGCCTCTGTTCTCTGTGCCTGCATTTTTGCTGTGGATTAGTGTGGTTGGTAGGCATTTGAGTCTGGCTCCCTCCAACACAGTGCTGCTGCAATCCCTCTAAGAGATTGGGCACATCAACAACCCATTCCTTTTTGCTGAGGAGTAGTAAGTAGACTTTTGCATGGATAGACATTAACTCACTGACTTCTGTTAGAGAAAATTACCAATAGTAGTCTGACTCTAAGAACTGTTGTAGACACGGAATGGGATTTCATTTCTCTTGGGTAAACATCAGGAGTGAGATGGAGGGGTCATATGGTAAGCGGTAAGCTATGTTATAAGAAACCTCAAATGCTTTTCCAAAGTGTCTCCAGGATTTTGTATTCCTGTCAGCCATGATGACAGGTCTGGTTGCTCCACATTCTCCTCAGCAGCTGTACTGTCGGCCCTTGCTTGTTTGTGTGTATATTAGCCATTCTAACCAAAGCATAGTATCTGAGCGTGCTCCAACTTGCAGACTGGGACTTAACGTGTTTTCATGTGCTTGCCCGGCCATCTTTATCCTCAAATTTTCTCTCCCCCAATTCCTCTCAGATGCTACCCAGCCAAAAATAAAAACAAATCAGAAAAAGACCAATAAGACAAAAAATGCCCAAGAAAAGCAAAATGAGACAGAAGCCCACAAGATACTACTGAGTTTGATTTGTGTCCCTGGACGTGAACCTTTACTGGAGTGTGTTTGATATACCCAGTGAGACTCCATCGGAAAAAACCTGACTTTCCCTTTGCCGGTGGGTATCAAATGCAAACAGCTTGGTTAGGGGTGGCACCCCGTGTCCATATGCCCCCTCAGTGCTGGGATCCTGGTGTGGCTTCAATCTGTGCAGCCTGTGTGCATGCTTCCACCGCTGCTATGATTTCATATGTGTCTCAGTCCCACTGTGTCTGGAAGATGCTGCATCCTGGGAATCATGCATCAACTTTGGTTCTTACAATCTTTCTACCTCCACTTCCCCACAGTTCTCAAAGCCCCGAGGGAAGCAATTTGAAGAAAATATCACATTTAGGACAAAGCACTCCAAAGCCCCTCACTCTCCTCAAACTGTCCATTGTGGGTCTCTACGCTAATTCCCAGCTCCTGCAAAAGCCTTCTCTAGTGTGGGTTCAGGGATCTGTGGATATAGCAGTATGTCATCAGGGGTCCTTTCATAGCTAATAATAGGAAATATAATATTTAATTTATAATACACAATATAAATCACATAAAATATAATGGATAAAATATACTATATAAAGATTAATGTTTTATATTTAAATACAAATATTTGACTTGTATAAATATTTATAATATATTGTAAATATATTATATAAGATTATAATATAAATTATAATATAAAAATAGTAAATAGTAGTAAAAGGTTTTTTTCTAGGCGGCTGACCTATCTAGCCTCAGGTCTTAGCCACTTTCGTAGTATCAGGTATGGGTCCTATCATATGAAATCAGCCTGTAAAAGTGATTGGTTACTTCCATAAAGTTTGTACCACTATTGCACCATTATTATCTTGCAGGCAGGTCACTGTTGTAGATCCCAGGGCTATTAGCTGATTGATATTGATGACTGGCTTTCTTCTCCAGTACCCTGTGGAGTACCTTTCAATAGCATCAATGCTAGTAAGCTTCTAGTTAGGCAACATTTCAATTTCTCTGTGTTCAACAAGACGTGTAGTGTTGTCTTCAGCAATAGGGCTTTACCATCAGGTTTTAGAAAACAACCAATAGCCTTGGAAATGGCATGTGAGGTTTAGGAGCTGTCTATGGGTCCCTTTGGCCAAAGACTCAACAAGTTGTAACTCACTGATGGCCTTGGAGCTTTCACGCAGTGGCATGAAATGTTTGGTTGCAGCATTGTCTCTCCTATTATTTGGTGACTCCATTTAGATTCCTTTCATATATGTATAGCTTACATTTAGGAAGCTTAAAGCATGCACAGTAGGCTTTCATATAGTTTTTCAAATGGCCTTCAGCGTTAACTGTCTGTCCCTCCCCAGATCCACACTTTATCTTCTTTTCCCATGCCCCTCCATATTTAATCTTCCTATCCTAGTTTCCCCGTCATAATAATATATTCCATTTCTCTTTGGGAGATTCTCACCTTCTCTGCAGGTCTCTTAGTAGGTACAAAACCTACAATTATTGGATGTATCACACATATTAAAGGCTTAGAAGCTAACATCTACATGTAAGAGAAAATATACATTTGTCTCTAGGAGTCTGGGTTACCACGCTCAAAATCATTTTTTTTGTGAATTTCATTTATCTTAACAGCTAAACAATATTGCATTTTATAAATATGCCACATTTTCACAATCCATTCATTTGATTTATTGTTAATAAACACCTAGGCTGTTTCCAGTTTCTAGCTACAATAACTAGAGCAGCAATGAGCGTGGATGAGCAGGTGTCACTTAGTAGGATATAGCGTCCTGTAGAGTCCTTTTTGTATATGCCCAAGAGTGATATAACTGGATTGTGGTACATCTATTAACAGTTCCCTATAGTACCATCACTCTGCTATCTCCAATGGATGAAAAATGTGTAGTTTCGGAAGCAATGAATAAATGTTTCCCTTTTCCAACATCCTCGACAAAATAATCTGTCATTTGTTTTATTGATCTTGGCCATTCTGATTGGGGTAAAATGAAATCTCAAACTAGTTCTATTTTGCATTCCCCTGATGGCTAAGGATGTTGAACATTTCCTTAAGTGCTTCTCAGCCATTTATATTTCATCATTTGAGACCTCTATTTTGTTCTGTACCCTGATTTTTTTTTTTAGGTTTTATTGCATTATGATGAGAAAAGTTACATGATTTCAACTTATCTGAATTTAACATTTAAAGACATATTTTAAGTAAATAGAATTATATCACATTCTTGTTTCCCTTTTGTACCCCAACTCCTCCCAGAAAACCTCTTTCAATACCTACAATGTCTTTTTTGTCATATTCTTTAAAATTTATAAAATATTATAACAATAATGAGTATTATAAAAGTTGTTTGATATAAAACAACAATCAATTTAACAGTCTTATGTAAATGCTTGCCTATGGCAATACTGAAAATACATATGTTTTTCTCAATATAAATTTTAAATAACTCCAAGCATATTAACTGTATATTTTAAAATAATACATTACTACTAATATTTTTTAAATGAACATAAATATATAAGGTGTTTGTGTTTATTTGTTTGTTTTGTATTTAGTAGAGCTTAAAATCTTGGCTCTTACTGTGGTAACTTGATACAAGAGTTACAAACGTCAAGCAAAACATTCAGTTTCACACTTTGTTGTTCTCTTACAAGCCACCTCCCAATTTAATTGTCTACATTTCCTTTGGGTATATAAGTACTTTTAAAATATGTGAGTTGTCCTGAAAACCATAGCATAGTGCAAAAACATGAAATAAACAATACTACTAATAGAGAGGCTGAGATAGGAGAAGCAAGTTCTCAAGACCATTATGTTGTACACAGCAAGACACTGTCACGAACAAACAAGCTGAAAGTGTATATGGATTATATAATATTGGACCTATTTCTCCAATTACCAAATTAGAGAGACCATTGGATGACAACCAATAAATTTCTAATTTCTCATATTTTTGGATTTCAATCAATTAGGATATGTTGGTAATATTAATTTTCATATTAAGATATTAAGAAAAGTAATTGTTACTTCCTGTTGTTTTTATTGTAAGAGGTGGAATTAGATTTGTGTGGATTTGTTGAAAGATTACTTTTCTTGCTTCTTCTAGGGTGTAGTTTTGATTCTTATGTTGATGTTTTCCATCTATTATCCTTTGTAGG
>NW_022196891.1:2187786-2191859 GCF_008632895.1 Mastomys coucha
TGTTTTTTGGAGGGGAAACTGGGAATGGAGAAGTTTACATGTAAATAAAGAAAATATCAAAAAAAAAATCAGGTGTTCATAGGTGAATGGACTTATGTCTGGGCCTTCAATTTGATTCCATTGATCAAGGTGTCCATTGTGCCAAAACATTATGCTTTTATCTGTATAGCTCTTGAAATCTAAGATGGTGATGCCTCCAGAAGTTCTTTTATTATTCAAGATAGTTTCAGTTAGCTGGACAATGGTGGTGCACACCTTTAATCCCAGCACTTGGGAGGCAGAGGCAGGGAGATCTCTGAGTTTGAGGCCAGCCTGGTTTACATAGTGAGTTGCAGGATGGGCAGGGCTATACAGAGAAACTCTGTCTCGGAAAAAAAAAATAGATTGTTTCAGTTTTACTAGGGTTTTTTTTTTTTTTAAATTTAAAAATCAAGCTGAAGATTGTCCTTTCAGTTTCTGTGAAGAATTCTGTTGGAATTTTTGGTGAGGATTGTATTGAATCTATAGATTGCTTCTGGTAGAATAGCTATTTTCACAATATTAATCATTCTAATCCATGTTCGTGGGAGATCTTTCTATCTTCTAGTCTCTTCTTCAATTCTTCAATGTTTTAAATGGCTTAAAGGTTTTATTATGCAAGTCTTCTATAGTTATCCTAAGAAATTTAACTTTTTTAAGGCTATTGTGAAAGATCATGTTTTCCTGTTTATAATTAGTATACAGGAAGGCTACTGGTTTTTGTGTTTTAATTTTCTATATTGCTACTTTAATGAAAATGTTTATCAACTGTAGAAGTTTCCTGGTTGAGTTTTTAGGGTCTTTAATGTATAAGATCATATGACAAAGCAAGTCTCAAAAGATACAAGAAAATGGAAGTAACTCCCATATCCTATAAATCCACCACAGTTTAAAGCTATATTTCAACAACAGAAAACCTACAAACTCATGCAGACTAAACAGGTCTCTATTGAATGACCACTGGGTCAAGGTAGAAAGAAAGAAATTAAAGACTTTGTAGAATTCAATAAAAATCAATGTCCACCATACCCAAACTTGGACACAAAGAAAGCAGTGCTAAGAGGAAAGTTTATAGCACTAAGTGCCTTCATAAGAAATCAATGAGCTCTCATATTACCAATTTCACAGCACACCTGAAAGCTGCAAAACAAAAAGAAACAAACATACCCAAGAGGAACAGGAAATAATTAATCTCTGGGCTGAAATCAATGAAACTGAAACAAAGAGAACAATGAAACAAAGAGTTCATTCTTTGAAACAAAAATCAACAGAATAGACAACCCCTTATCCCAACTAACTGAAAGGCGGAGAGATAATATCCAAATTAAAAATCCTAAATGAAAAGGGGGACATAACAACAGACACTGAGGAAATCCAAAGAATCATTAGGTCATACTTCAAAAATCTGTACTCCACAAAATTTGAAAATCAGAGAAAGGGACAATTTTCTTTATAGATACCACTTACCAAAGTTAAATCTTGATCAGATAAACAAATAGACCTATACTGCCTAAGGATGTAGAAGCCATCATTAAAAGTCTTCAAACCAAAACAAGCCCAGAACTAAACAGTTTTAGTGAAGAATTCTGCCAGACTTTCAAGAAGAGCTAATACCAATACTCCTCAACTATTACACAAAATAGAAACAGAAAAAACACTGACAATGCACTCTATGAGGCCATAGTTACCCTGATACCCAAACCAGACAAAGATCCTGCTGAGTCTTTGTTAAGAAAGAGAATTTCAGACCAATTTCCCTCAGGAACATTGTTTTAAAAAATACTCAATAAAATACTCACAAACTAAATCTAAGAACATATCAGAAAGATCATCCACTATGATCAAGTAGTCTTTATCCCAGAGATGCAGGATGGCTCAACATATGAAAATCTGACAGTGTAATCCATCATATAAACAAATGGAAAGAAACCACACAATCATCTCATTAGATGCCGAAAAAGCCTTTGACAAAATCCAACACTTCTTCATGATAAAAGTCTTAGAGAGATCAGGGATAAAAGGGACATACCTAAATATAATAAAGGTAACTTACAGCAAGCCTAGAGCCAACATCAAATTAAATGGAGAGAAAGTCAAAGCAATTCAATTAAAATCTGAAACAAGACAAGACCATTTACTCTCACCATATTTATTTAATATAGTTCTTGAAATTCTAGCTAGAGCAATAAGACAACTAAAGGAGATCAAGGGGGTGCAAATTGGAAAGAATAAAGTCAAAGTATCATCATTTTCAGATGATATATTTATGAGCAACTCCAAAAATTCTACCAGGGAACTCTAACCACTGGTAAACGTCTTCAGCAAAGTGGTCAGACACATAGTTAACTCAAACACAAACAAAGCAGTAACCTTCCTTTACGCAAAGGACAAATCAGGGAACACTACCTTTCACAACAGCCACAAATGTTATAAAATACCTGGAGTAACTCTAACCAAGCAAGTGAAAGAACTTGTGACAAAAACCTCAACTCTCTGAAGAAAGAAATTGAAGATATCAGAAAATGGAGAAATCTTCCATCCTCATGGATTAGTAGGATTAACATAGAAAAATGGCCATCTTGCCAAAAGCAATATACAAATTCAACATAATCCCCATCAAAATTCCAACATAATTTTTTACAGACCTTGAAAGACCAATACTCAATTTCATAAAAAAAAAAAAAAACCAGGATAGCTAAAACAAACCTGTACACTAAAAGAATTTCCAATTCAAGTAGATACATATTTATCACCCTGTACAAAACTCAAGTCCAAGTGGATCAAAGACCTTAACATAAAACCGGACACACTGAACAAAATAGAAGAGAGAGTTGGGAGTAGTCTTGAACTCAGCTTGTGAACAGAACACCAATAGCACAGGCACTATGCACAACAAGCAGTAACTGGGATCTCATGGAACTGAGAAGGGCACTATCAACAGGATAAAACGGCAGCCTACGGAATGGAAGAATGACGCAGTAAGCAAGCAACCAGTGGAGGTGCTGGGAAAATGTTGCAGTAAATAATGATTTTCAAATCCACCCAGCTGCCGCAGCGCAGAGTTCCTCACTACCCGCCCCTTTGTTCTGGATTCCTGAATAAACACACACACACATACACACACACACACACACACACACACACACACACACACACAGCCTTATATTTACTATTGCTTACTCAGCTCAATGCCTGGATCACTCCTAAACCTCCATGTGATTAACAACTCCCCTCTGATACTTCTGAGTTATTACTTACTAAAATCTATATTCCATTCTTGCTCCCCTAGATCCAAAAGGGGGCTCTGGCTGGGGCTGCTCTTCCCCTGCTCTTACATGATTGCTATGCTCTCTCTTCTGCACCTCTCAGGCCTGGACCTGCTCCTTTCCCATGGCTATTCCAAATCCTGCTTTTTCTCCAGGTCCCCTTGCCCGCAAATCCTAAAGTCCTGCTTCTGTCTCCACTCCCAACCATTAGCTGCCAGCAACTTTATTTACCAATCAGAACCAACTGGGGCAGGGACTCTCAGAGTCTTACATGAAGATTCTCCTGCAATTTTGGGAACCCAATTAACATAATACAAGTGTTAGCTCAAATCTGCAACAGAAAATGATTTTCACCAACTTCACATCTGACAGAGAGCTAATTTCCAAAATATATAAAGAACTCAAGAAAGTAGACATCAACAAACCAAACAACCCAATTAAAAAAACAAGGTGCAGATGTAAACAGAGAATTATCGGCAGAGGAATCTCAAATAGCCTGGAAGACTTAAAGGAATGTTCAACATCTTTAGCCATCAGGGAAATGTAAATCAAAAACAATTCTAAGATTCCATCTTATACCTGTCAAAATGGTTAAGATCAAAACCACAAGTAACAACTCATGCTGGTGAGGATATGGAACAAAGGAAACATTGCTGGTGGGGGTGCAAACTTGTACAACCACTTTGGAAATCAATATGGCAGTTTCTCAGAAAATTTGGAATTTACTTACCTCAAGACCCAGCTATACCACTCCTGATGGATACACACACACACACATACACACACACA
>NW_022196891.1:2191869-2199459 GCF_008632895.1 Mastomys coucha
CACACACACACACACACACACACACATATGGTTCTTCATTCTACCACAAGAACACTTCCTCAACTATATTCATAGCAGCTTTATTTGTAATAGCCAGAAATTGGGAAAAAGCTAGATTTCCCCCAACTCAGGAATGGATCAAGAAAATGTGGTACATTTACATAGCTGAGTATTAATTAGGTGTTAAAAAATAACATCATGAAATTTGCAGGTAAATGAGTGGAACTAGAAAAATATCATCCTGAGTGAGGGAACCCAAATCCAGAAGAGCAAACATGGTACGAATTCAGTTATAAGTAGATATCAGCTGTAAAGTGAAGGCCAATCGCGCTACAGTCCACATACCCAGAGAGGCTAAGTAACATTGAGGGCTGGAGACGGGGACAGACCTCCCTGGGAAGGGGGAATAGAGTAGATATGGCAGGTGGGCTGGGCATGAGTGGGATGGGAACAGAAGGATCAGGTGGTAGAAGATGGAGGGAGAGACAAGTGGAATTGAGGGGCATTTCAGGGGTGAGGTGAAACCTCATGCAAAGGAAACTCCCAGGAATACTTAAGGGTGACCCTAAAACTCCTAGTAAAGGGGGATATAGAGCCTGAACTGCCATCTCCTGTCTTACCCAGGCAAGACTCCCAGTAGAGGGGTTTGGACACCAACCTAGCCTCATTCCAAATACAATTCATCCTGCCTGCAAGACGTGGTTAATAGGGTGCAGAATTTTAGAGAGTGGCCAACCAATGACTGATCCAGCTGGAGTTCCGTGGCATGAGAGGAAGCCCACCTCTGACACTGCCAGGAGAGCCAGAAACCAAAGGCTGGATAGCACAGACACCTATGATAGAACTAAACACAACGCCCACCAAAAGTCAATAAGATTATTTCTAATGATATTCGGCTATACTCATAGACAGGAGTCTGGCATAATCATCATCAGAGTGGCTTCATCCAGCAACTAATGGGAGCAGATACAGCAACTCACAGCCAAATATTAGATAGAGCTCAGGGAATCCTTCAGAAGAGGGGAGGAAGGATTGTAGGATACAGAGAGGACATGAACACCATACACATACAGAGAGAGAGAGGGAAGGGGAGGGAGGGAGAGGGAAGGAGGGAGGGAAAGAGAGAGAGAGAAAAAGAGAGAGAGAGACAGAGACAGAGAGACAGAGAGAGAGACAGAGAGAGAGACAGAGAGAGAGACAGACAGAATCAACAACTAATACAACTATACAACCGACTATGGCCCTTAGGGGCTGACTGAGACTGAATCTGTAATCAAGGAGCCTGCATGGGTCTGACCTAGGCCCTCTGCATATATGTTCTGGCTGTGTAGCTTGGAGTTCTTATGGCAATCCTAACAGTGGGAGTAAGGAGCTGTCTCTGACTCTTGCCTGCTTTGGGGATACTTTTCTCCTTCTCAGTGGCCTCCTCCAGCCTTAATGTGAGGAGAGGTGCCTAGTCTTATTGCAACTTGATATACCATGTTTGGTTGATATCCCTGGGAAGCTTACCCTTTTCTGAAGGGAAAAGAAGCAAGAGTGGAGGGAGGAGGAAGGACAGAGGGCTGGGAGAGCAGACGGAGGTAAAACTGTGGTTGGGATGTAATACATGAGAGAAGAATAAATAAAATTTAAAAATGAGGGTCTGCAGAGAACTAACTAAGGTCCTTCTAAATGAGTTTCCCGGGCAGAGGAGGGCACCAAAGTTTCCCAGGACAACTGGACTGGTGGCCTGATATGAAGGTAGGGGTGTGAAAGTCAGGCCAGGCCACCACTGGCTCAGCTTGACAGACCGTGGCAGATCAGGAAATGAGGTCAGTAGGGTATTAGTTCTGGAAGCCAAGCCTCCCCTTTACAGCAGATGAGTGTCTCTGGGGGGCGCAGCAGCATTCAGCAGAGACCGGAGGCCACAGCTGGAGAGAAACAGGACACTGGTATAGTCAGCCATCAGCCTTTCGTTGCCTGCTGGGCATCTGGAAGGGGAACATGTGCTCTGTGGACTTAGTGAGGGTGTTGGGATGAGTGGAACAGAAGCTGTAGGTGTGAGTGACGTCACCTGCAGCTCTGTACTCCACAGGAGCAGAGACCTTACTCACAAGCCGGCAAAGCAGAGCAGGCTTGAGATGGGCAGATGACAGGAGAAGCAGGATCAGGACCTTATGCATAAGGCCACAGCTACAACTCCCAAGAGTGTGTATTCTTGAAAATACAAACTGTGAAAGTCATTATACCGCTCTCTCCTCAAATTCCATTGCTCCCCATTGCCTTTGGAACACAGACCGAATGATGTGGTGTGTATATGACCGAAGGCTATGTCCTCACCCACCGACCTCACCTCCCACTGCACTGGTCTTCTCTCCTGCCTCAGGCGTCCTTTCCTAGCCATCTTCTCTTACGCAGACCAGGTCAGGCCCATGAGAAGCACAGAGATGCAGAGACTTTCCCTTCCTAAGATGCATTCCAGATGAAACCGGTCAGTTTATTTTAGGACTGGGTAAGTGTTGTGTGGCCTCACGCCATGGCTACCACAGCACATTCAGTGGACACCATACTCAGCAGTGCCCGCAGCACTCGATGCATGTCGGTGTTCAACCAATCCATGATGAATGACTGAATGCAAATGATATTCAAAAAAATTAATCGGCTCTCTCAGTTTAGATAAGAAGTGTTCTCCAAGGCCTAGGTGTTTAACGTCAGGTCCTCACATGGCAAGGACACTAAGGTGATTTGATTACAATGGTGTTGTCTTAGGGTTTTGCGGCTGTGAACAGTCATCATGACCAAGGCAACTCTTACAAGGATAACATTTAATTGGGGCTATCTTATAGGTTCAGAGGTTCAGTCCATCACCATCAAGGTGGGAGCATGGCAGCGTCCAGACATTTATGGTGCAGGAGGAACTGAGAGTTCTACATCTCTATCTGAAGGCTGCTAGATGAACACTGGCTTTCAGACAGCTAGGATGGGAATCTTAAAGTTCATATCCACAGTGACACATCTACTCCAACAGGGCCACACCTTCTAATAGTACCACTGTATGGTTGAGCATTCACAAACCATCACAGGTGCTAACTTCAGCAGCAGGCCAATGACTTTGAGATCACAGTTGAATGGACAGAGAGGGTGTAAATCATTGACAGCATGCTGTTAACAGTCTATCTTGTTCCACTCCCTCCTCTGCTTCCTGGAGATCATGGCAGAAGTCACTCCTCTATCTCTGCTTCCCCAAGATTATGGCAGAGGCCTCCTTATCCACCACATTCTCTTACCACCATCATAATGTGCCTTGCTTCAGGCCCAAATTAAGGAAGCCAACCAACTGCAGTGCAAAACCTCTGAAACCATTAGTCAAAAGCATTCTCAGTGAGCTTGTTTATTCCAGGAGTTTTGTCACAGTAATGGAAGCTGACAACAGTGCCTGGTTAATATCCCCAGCATGTGGCCTCACACTGAGGTTTTACACTGACCAAAAGTCTACTCCAAGCCACAGTTGCTCAAAGGAAAGATCTGAGAGGTGAAAAGAAAGCTAATGAAAAAACAAGTAAACAAACAAACAAACCAAAAACCCAAATGTAAAGAGGCCTCACGCAGGTGAGGCCAAGGCTGCGAAGAAGTAACACAGGGCAGACTGAAACAAGACTGTCGGGAGATTCTGTAAGAAAAACCAAACCATGAGCTGACAGAGCAGAGGGAGCCCTCCTCCACCCCTCCCCCCACCTCCCTGCTCCTAGCTGAGTTCTCTTGGGCATCCATTTTGGGTCAGAAGGAGACCAAGAGGTTGCTTATTCTTGAATACTGTTCATGAAACCACTTTTATACCAAGAGACCTCCAAAAGACCCAAGAAGGAAAACAAGAATCTGAGATGCTTTCGTGGGGACATGAAATGTGCGAGATAGTCTTATGTCAACTTGACAACACTAAAGTCATTTGAGAGGAGGGAACCTCAATTAAGAAAATGCCTCCCAAAAGATTGAGTCGTAGGAAAGCCTGTAAGGCATTTCCTTAATTACGGGTTGATGGGGAAGGCTCCAGCTCTTTATGGGCAGTGTCATCCCTGGGCTGGTGGTCCTGGGTTCTATAAGAAAGCCCACGGAGCAAGACACGAGGAGCATTCCAATAAGCAGCACCCCTCCATAGTCCTTCCTACATCAGCTCCTCCCTCCAGGTTCCTGTCCTGACTCCCTTCAACAATCAGCGATGTGGAAGTATAAGCCAAGTAACAGCCCCCTTGCCCAAGGTGCCTCGGTCATCATATTTCATCACAGCAATAGAGACCCCAACTAAAACAGGAAATAAGAGAAACTAAAACAGGAAATAAGAGAAACTAAAACAGGAAATAAGAGAAACTAAAACAGGAAATAAGAGAAACTCAATAACCACAGCAAAAACCAAGGAACAAAACTAAACAAAACCAACAACAAAATAATCTTGGGCTACTGAGGCCTCCCGATGATTGCTCCCAAAAAATTCATCTCTGTATGATACCGAGTTCCCTCTTTTCAGCACCCAGGCCAATGTAGGTGCGTGTGCAGTGTCAAAGGGGGGAGCAGCCCCACTCGCAGTAGCTGAGAGATATTGACCCACGATGCATGTTGCTAGCCATGTGCTTCAGGGTCTTGTGGACTATGTGAGAGTGACCACATGCGATGATCAGCCCCATTAGAGCTCTTTAAAACAAATACAAGCCTAGTGGTTGCCTGAGTGACTCATTTTATCCAAGCATACACGGCTGGACAGGACAGTGCCACATACCTGTGGCATGGAGAATATCTGCCAAGAGAGACAGATAGAGGTCACCATTCTCTAAGAACTATAGTCAGCCAAGGATCTCTATCAGTCAGAGGCACTTCTCATGCTCAGACAGGCGAAGGTGTCACAGAGTGGATGGTCACTTGCAAAGCAGAGGAGGCACTGTCCCTTTCCTCTTCCTCAGATGTGCCTTTCCCAAACCTGTTTATATCAAACATTTTAATTTGTTTATTTGTCTATTGTTTGTTTGTTTGTTTTGACAAGGTCTCACTATGTAGCCTGGGCTGGCCCATTACTCTGCTATGTAGACCAGGCTGGCCCCAAACTCAGTAAGATTTGCTTGTTTTTGCTTCCTGCGTACTGGGATTAAAGCCTTATGCCACCACATCTGGCTATATAAGGCATTTTAATGAAAGCTTATGTAGCATGGCAATAATACCCATGAAGTCTCAAAATGACTCATTTTTTTTAAAAATCACTTTTACTGAGTCAGTATTATTTACATATATTAAAATTTGCCTTTTTAACACCTGCACTTCTGTGTATTCTGACTAATGCGTGGAGGCTACCATCATGAAAGCAAGATAGGACATTCCATCACGGCAGGCTACTCCTTCCTGCTCCTTGGTAGGCAGTTGCCTCATCTGTGTCCACATTTGGCGGTAGTGATCTGTTCTCTGTTCCTGTGGCTTCCTTTACATGTTATAAAGATAAATTGTGGCCACCTGGGTCTGGCGCCTTTCACTTGATACCATCTGTGGTTTTGCATGGATCTGTTATTTGTTCCGTTTTATTCCCTAGTAGGGTTGTTTGGGGTCTGGAGGGTTGGTAGGTGAATGCGGACGGCAGGGATGATCCTTTGGGTCACAGGCTTTCCAGGTCTTGCTGTGTTCTGACACAATGAAAGTAACCAGGTTGTTCCATCAGGTTGGCTTCATAATCCAATCATCTCATATGCCAGTTATTTGCTCAATTACTGATACTATTATGCACCTGGGAGTAAGGTTCCAACTGGAAGTTTGGGGAATGCCAACATCCAGCAAGGTTTACAAGAGTCATGCAGGGGGGAGAGGTCTGACTGTTCCACATCCTGTCCTACAATTGGAAATTTCTATAAAGGACTGGGAACCGTTATCACAGTAGCTAATGATGGGTGGAGCTGGTGTTGCTTTGTTTCCTAGAAGAGAGCAAGCGTAGAAATGGGCTTCAGGGCAATCTAAAGAAATCAGTAAAAAGATAAAGGATTCTTTTGGGCAACTCAGGGAATTGGGTTAATAATACCGCTTCCAAGCGGTACCCTTAACACCCCGCAGTAGGCAGGAGAGCAACTGGTCCCAAGTCTTTTTAAACTTTTAAATGAGGCTGCTTTTCCACTAACAGGAAGTGTTCCACTTCCTTAATGCTGCTTAGAAAAAATAAATGGAAGATTCCTGTGCTCTGGGGAAAAAGAAAGCCATAATTAGAGCAATGGCAACCTTGGGCTGGTCTTGCTTCTCTTCGGGAAATGGCTTGGTTTTGTTTTAAGTTATCTGTCTATATGACACATTATCTGCTTCTAAAATGACGATGGCCAATTCAGTACAATGAGTTGCCCCAAATTTCTCTCCAGCTCCCTCAAAGCCCAAGAGAACTGATTTTGTGTTTCAGTCCACATAGGCATATTACAAAGTAATTTTTAAATAATTAGCATTGGCCCAAATGTAACATAATTAGAAAATTATCTTGGTAATAAAAATAATTCTATAAACCAGTCTGAAGACTGTGAAGCGTGGCTTTTTTGGAGCATCATTCCACAGTTATTCTGCATTCGTCTGGGAAATTGAAAATAAAACAAAAACATAGTCAGCTCCAGAGTGACAACGAGTGATTCAGAGGAAGCCAGCTGCCCTGGGCAGGGCTCGTCTACCCTCCCGGACCTGCTGCCCAGCAGCGGCTCACAGGCTAAATGCTGTAAAACCAGCACGTTACGAATGAAGCCTAGGGCTTCCTGTGAGGGTTTCAGCAAACTATGCCAACCAGAACTGTGGAATGCATGGAGTGCTGGGCCAAGCAAGGTCTTTGGGCTTAGTCTCCCCAGTGTGGCTTCTAGATATGTCTCTTGATGTGTTCAGAGGCTGAAAGGCTATGCAAGCCGTAAGGACAGTTCATCTGTCAACTCAGGAGCTGCTGCAGATCCCTGACTTTAAGGCCAAAGGAAAAAGCTGTACAAAGGACTAGCCTGTTCGCTACACTACAAGATTTCAGCAGAATGACCCATTATCTCAGTGACTGGTCCCAAACAGAAGCAACAGGGGCTGGGAGATGATCGACAGACAAAGCACCTACCATGCACAATACAGGCTGGGGAGATGATCGACAGACAAAGCACCTACCATGCACAACAGGGGCTGGGGAGATGATCAGCAAAGCACCTACCATGCACAACAGGGGCTGGGGAGATGATCAGCAAACCACCTACCATGCACAGCAGGGGCTGGGGAGATGATCAACAAGCAAAGTGCCTACTATGCAAGCCTGACAACTTGAGTTCATGTCCCAGAAACCTACAAAGACCAACCAGATACACCTGCACATGCCTGAAATCCCAGCACCCCTACAGCATGGCATGGGAGAGAGAGACAGGAGATTCGCCCAGAAGTTCAAGGGCCAGTCAGCCTGGAGTACACATCTTCAAAAACCAGGTTGAAAGACCAACACTTGAGCATGTTCTCTGACCTCCATACATGTGTGTGTCATGCATGCTACCTAACATGAACACACACAAATCATCAACACATATATGTAGCCCGCGTGGTCCTCTCGCCGGGAAGAAGACACGCGGACACTCTAGGTTCCTTCTGCAG
>NW_022196891.1:2200169-2204789 GCF_008632895.1 Mastomys coucha
AACAGCGGAAGTAGGCGCCATCTTGCCATGGCGAATGCCTCTCAAGATTCACGGCTCCCAACACATATACATACACAAAATAAATATTTTACCAAGAGGAATATCAGACAGGATGGAACTGACGTTATCTTAAATAGCCACTGTGTGCTGAGCTGAACAGTAGAATCTGTTCCATGGCTCCTCAGATGTAATCTTAGAGGATTACCAAGGAGTCGTGTCTCCCAGTTATCTGTAGCTGGGGAAACCAACAGCCAGTCAGGCAAAGTGAGCACCGTTCCAGTCAAGGTGTCAGACTCCAAGTCCTGCCAGATTCACTTAACTCCAAAGTTTATTCTCTTCCCATCACTCCACAGTTGCCTCCACAATGAATAGAGTCCCCTCTACAAAACACCTCCCTCACTAGAGTTCCCAGGAAAACTCAAGATGCCCAACACATTTTCAGATAAAAAAAAAAAACTACTACATTTTTAGTATTTTTATGTTGCAAATATAGAATAAAACAATTTCTCATTCATCTGAGATCTAGACTGAACTGGCCATCACACTGTGACTTACTAAGCCTAACCATAGCCCTTTCTGATGCACTTTCATATTCTCAGTCTGCTCTTCATGTAGTCATTAACAATTAATTCTTGCCGAGGTATTTTCTTGGGTGTGGCAATGAGGAAGTGCTCTAAGAGAGGGGTTCACTTGAGCACAGTCAGGAAAACACCAAGCTTCCCCTTCTTTAAGGGTCACTAAATCGTAATGGGACTGTAAACACTGGGCTGGCCAGGTACATTTCCACATGCTCCATGTATCTCGTTCAGAATGTTCCAGGGAGCTGGGGAGACTGCTCAGTGAGTCATGGGCTTGCTATGCAAACATGATGACCCTCTTTCTGATTCCCATGTAAGCATTGCTGCAGGCATATATAATCCCAGCACTCATAGGGGCAAAGGCAGGCAGATCCCAGGGTTCTTACCCAGTTGTGGCCACAACAACAAACTTGAGGTTCACTGAAGAGATTCTGTCTCAAAAACTAAGGTGGGAAATGACTGAGGAAGACACCCCCATGTCGACTTTGGGTCTCCACATGTGCACACGTGCATATACCAGAGACAGAATAGAGACAAATTACCAAGAAAGAGACAAATTGCCAGCATATAAGTACATGGAGTCATCACCCATGAAACATTTGTTTTATGGAATCAATATGTTTGGGACAATCCCCAGGTTCCTTCTAAGAACACTTTTGAGACAGTTTAATGTTTGATTTTCTGTGTGTGTGTGTGTGTGTGTGTGTGTGTGTATGTGTGTGTTGGGAGAGATGGGGCAGGGTGCAGAGTTGAGTCAGTGGGACTCAGCTGCCACCAGTGCTGACTCTGGTGTGTAAACTAGAAGAGGTAGCAGCTCTCTGGACTTGGCAGGCTCCATTTTTCACCACCTTGAGACCTCTTTCCTCTGGCTGCTGGGCTCTTCCATATTGATTGTGGAGGCCAGAAGACAGTCCAAAGAAGTCGCTCCCTGCTGCGTCAGCTCATTGGCCCAATATTTTGAATTTGTCAGGAAATTTGAACACAGTCTCCTTTCCTTTGACTTCTGTAACAAATGACCAGACTCAGAGGCTTAAAACAACACAAATATATTATTTTCTAGTTCTAGAGCTTAGAAATCTAAAACCTATCTCCCTAGGCTGAAATCCAGGTGAAGCGATTGCTCTTCCAGCCTGAGGATCCAGGGGGCCATGTTCCTTCTGCAGGTCTTTCTGAGCTTCTAGAGGCTGCCCTTCTCCTTGGTTGGCACCTTCTCCATCTTCAAAGCTAGCGTCACAGCATTTCAGCTTCTGCTACTGCTGTCTTCTCCTCTAGCTCTCCCAGTCCCTCTGTTCACTTCAAAGGACCTTTTGCAGTTACACAGAAACTAACCAGTTCAGTCAGGATCACCTGACCATCCCAAGAGCCTTAGTTTAATCTCCTCTTTAGAATTCCTTTCACCAGGTGAAAGAGTATATTAACTGGCTCCAGGAAATAGCAACTGTCCTGCAAGACCTATATATCTTAGGGGGATAAAATTATTCCAGGCCGGTGAGACGCTTAATGGGTGAGGGCACTTGCCACCAAGGTGGATGACTTGAGTTCACTCCTGGAGACCCACATGGTAGAAGGAGATAACTGACTCCTGCCCTTGTGTACTATGGCATGCCTGCAAGCATACAAAATATATAGAAGACCAAAACCTGAAAAAGAAAAAAATAAACTTTGTTGGCCAGGGTGGCATTATTGGGAAGTAGCAGAGCCTTTAAAAGGTGGGGTCTAATGGGATGTCTTTGGGACACCGAGGGCTTCTCTTAAAGGATACTATGGGACCTCAACTCTTCCCTCTTTATTTCAGTCTCTGGTCATGAGGCCAGCAGTCCACTTCATCCTGTGTTCCCTGCTCTTGCCACTTTGCCCACCCAGTCGAAGCCTGAACAATCTGTACCAGATTGAGGGACAGAAGCTCCAAAACTATGCCTCCAAAATAACCCTTTTGTCACATAAGTTATTTCGCCAAGTACTTGGGATAGTAACCCAAATGCTAGCACAACTGTGGACATCAAGGAACCATTATATTATTCTACCACAGCAGGCAAAACTGTCAAGATGTCTTATGACCTAGCTCCAAAAACATCTGTTTGTGGGGAAGAGCGAAGGCTACCCAGTAGACAGTAGGCTTACGGGCAGTCGCTGGAAATCACCTGCATGGAAAACTTCCAAACCTCCTCACAAGGGCCTGTGAGCAAGCAATCCTGGAGCCCACTCCTAACCCCCTGAAGGACAGAGGTACAGCTGATTGGCCCTTACCAGCCAATGGGAAACAAACACCTTTGCCTTCTTTCCATTGCGCATCCCCTTCCCCCAAAACTCTTCTCCGTGGGCTCCTGCTAGCCCTCCTCAAGTTACTCCCTACCTAGCTTGCTGTCTTCCAAGACTCTTACCCTACTAGGATAGAAGAGGGAAGAAAGGCTGTGAGAGGGCAGAAAACTCCAGCCTCCCACAGACATCATCAGCGGATAAAGAACAACAGAAAGATAGAGCGCAGCATCCTAGTAGGTCCCTATCCTTCTACTGCTTCCTACCTCATAAAGACCCAAGACCTTGCTAGGGAGAATTTACCTCGATGTCAAAGGTTAACCAGGACCCCCACCCACTGAGACTTCCTTGCATCAGTTCATGACATCTTTTTGTGCTGATTCTAGACTTTTAATCTAATGAGAGATGCCCTTCCTCAAATGTCAGGCTGGAGGGTAATGTCATGATTCACACTTTAACCATCTCGTTATATTTTGTTTTAAGATTTATTAGAGTTATTTATTTAATGTATATGAGTACACTGTAGCTATACAGATAGCCATGAGCCATCATGTAGTTGCTGGGAATTGAACTCAGGACCTCTGCTCGCTCCAGCACGCTTGCTCAGGCACCGCTGGCTCCAGCATAATACACTGTAGCTGTCTTCAGATGCACCAGAAGAGGGCGTCAGATCTCATCACGGATGGTTGTGAGCCACCATGTGGTTGCTGGGATCCAAACTAGGAAGAGCAGTCAGTGCTCTTACCCGCTGAGCCGGCTAACCAGCCCCTCGGTATATTTTTTTTTAACTGCACTTTTCAAGGACCCCACAACTGCTTCTGTCCAAATCGTTTAATTCCCAACCAGTCATATTTCTGAATATTAATTGAAAGTCATAACGCATGCCTCGCACAGCACCTTCCTGTGTGAGTTTGTGTATATTAACCATTAGTTACCAGGATTAATGTGTGCTAGAATGTCAAATATATGCCAGGAATATTCTGTCATTTTTCGGGGAAATTTTAGCTGCTTAAGCAAAACTTTTACTGTTATTGTTGTTGTTGTTGATGATGTTAATCTCTCATATATTCTATCCTGACTGCAGTTTCCCCTCTGCAATCACACAGGACATTTCAAGGTACAATAAAACTAGGCACATCTCCTCGTATCAAGGCTGGACAAGGTAACCCAGTAGGAGGAAACAGGCCCCAAAAGTAGGCAAAAGATTCAGAGACAGCTCCACTCCCACTGTAAGGAGTTTCACAAGATCACCAAGCTTCACAACCACAATACACAGGCAGGGGGCTTAGGTCAGACCCACACAGGCTTCCTGTGTCAGTTCAGTGTCTGTGAGCTCCTATGAGCCCTGGTTAGTTGATTCTGTGGGTTTTCTCATGGTATGCTCTACCCTTCTAGCTCCTATAATCCCTCCCCACTTCTGCAGGATTCCCTGAGCTCTACCTAATGTTTGGAGGTGGGTCTCTTCTGATCATTCAAATCTTTCACCCTTTGTTTTATTTTTTTGCTTTTGTTTTTTGAGATGGTTTCTCTGTGTAGCCCTAGCTGTTCTGGAACTAGCTCTGTATAGCAGACTGGCCTAAAACTCAGGGATCCTCCTCTCTCCACCTCCATCCTGTTCTGGGTGGGATTAAGACTGTGCCACCACATTGTGTCAGGCACTGGCAGAGCCTCTCAGAGACAGCTATATCAGGCTCCTGTGAGCAAGCACTAGTTGGCATCTGCCACGGACACCTGCGTGATGGCGGTATTTGAGGTGAAAACTTCAAGGAAAGTCAGCCTCCTGCCT
>NW_022196891.1:2205617-2214797 GCF_008632895.1 Mastomys coucha
TGCCCACCTGGCCAGAATCCCGTGTCCCGCGGAACAGGGACCCCGCGAGAAACCCCGGTCCGTGGCAGGCATCCATAATAGTGTCTGGGTTTGGTGACTGACAGTCACTGGATGGCCTTTCCTTCAGTTTCTGCTCCAAACTTTGTCTCTGTATCTCTTTCCATAGGTATTTTGATCCCCCTTCTAAGAGGAACTAAAGTATCCACACTGTGGTCTTCCTTCTTCTTGAGCTTTATGTGGTCTGTGAATTGTGTCTTGGGTATTCAGAACTTTTGGGCTAATATCCACTTATCAATGAGTCCATACAGTGTGTGTTCTTTTGTGACTGGGTTTCCTCACTCAGGATGATACTTTCTAGTTCCATCCATTTGCCTAAGAACTTCATGAATTCATCGTTTTTAATAGCTGAGCAGTACTCCACTGTGTAAATGTACCACATTTTCTGTACCAAGGAAAGACACAAAGAAAGGGCTCTTCAGCCAGGCTTTGGAGAGAGGAGCATAAGGTTTGGGGGCTATTAGAACCAGTGGCAGCCTTCACCACTGGCAGAACGCTAACAAAGGAGAGCTGATGAGTTTAGAGTAATAGATTATTTTCCCCAGCAGTTGAGGCTGGTTTTAAAATATTAAGGCTGTCTGGTGTTTTCCATCCACAGCGACTCAGGTGGGCAGGAGAAAGGGCACAGCCTCATGGGAGCTAGCCGAGAGGGGTTGGAGGAGCGATCACAGCTCCCAAGGGTCATAGAACCAGCTGGCCACCAGTGCAGCTATGTTGGGAGTGGGACCAATGGCAGCTTGTTCTCAGGGCTGAGCTGAGAGTGCAGCCCCGAGAAGATGATAGTATAGCTGTTTAAAACGACGTGCTACACATCTCACTGTGCCCTCGGATGGCTCTATTAGTCACACTCAAACACTCTCACTTGTTCTATACTTTAGCTACTTCTTTCATCTCGAAAGCTTCATTTTAAGATTTACTTTTATATGTGTGAATGTGTGTGTGCAAAGGGGCTCCTCTGGAGCTGGGATTAAAGGTGGTTGTAAACACCCCGCAACATGGGCACTGGGAACCAACTTCATGACCTCCACAAGAGCAATCCAAACTCTTAACTATTGAGTCATCTCTCCAGGCACTAATAAACCATTTTAAATAAAATCCCACATATAATTCATCTAAATAACATTTTCATTTGCATCTCCAAAGACAAAATGGTTTAAAAATACCACAGTGTGCTAATCATATGTAAAATATCAACAGTTCTTTATGTCATTGTCAGATAATCATTGTTGAGATGTCCCTAATTCCTCATTGGTAGTTAACAATGTGTCCAATCTAGAACCCAAGTATGACTATGACTATAGAGTCATACGTAGCATTCAGTTGGTACCCCCTTGCAGTAGGCTGTGTTCTATATGCCCGAATCCTACATTTTTCTTTTCATTACAGAATAATGGTTCTATGATTGGAGAGGTGGCTCAGTGGCTAAGAGCACTATTGTACAACCATGAAGGCCTTAGTTCAGATCCCATCATTTACACAACAAGCCAGCGTGATCTTTCATGGTCCTGAAAACCTGGCAGTCTGGGTAGGGAAGGGGAGCATGGAGCCAGGAAGATAGTTAGGGCTGCCACCTTAGCAGGAAAAACAGAAAGCTTAAAGTCTGAAGAGAGATCATGCCTCAAAGGAATGCATGCAGAGCTATAGATGAGGTACCCGACACCCTCTTCTAGCCTCTACATGCACATATTCACAGGTGCCCACACCTGCACATATAAGTGCATATACTCCATGCACAGATCACACACACACAAACACCACATCCATACAAACACTCCCTGCCCCCCCCAACACACACAGAGAGAAAGAGAGAAGAGAAATGAATGAATAAATAAATATTGTTTTAGATGCTCAACCACAGGTGAATAAAGGAGATGAGATCTGTAGACATAACGGTTATATTCAGCCATATCATGTATGGCTTGGAGCTGGAGATCATGTTTAGTGAAATAAGCCAGACTCAGAAAGAAAAGTGCCATGTGCTTCTGTTTTCATATGTAGAGTGGGTGGGCAGTCAGAAAGGATGTGAAAGGAAGAGGAGGTTAAGATATGGAAACAGAAATGGGAGAGAAGATGGGGAGAGATGAGAGCAATAGGGGTGAATATGATGAAAGCATATTGCATGCATGCACGCAACTGTAATAATGGAACTCATCACTTTGTTAAATTAACACACAGCAAATAAAAACAATGGTCCTGGGTCTTCTGTCCTCCTTACTTCCCCAGAGTTCTGTAAGAGACTTCGCTCACTGTCACCACACATATTTCTTGGTCTTCTATTTTCTTTAAGGCTTGTTCCTTCTGTAAATCTTAATAAATATTCTCCTATAAAGAACAACCTTTCCTAAAGCGTTTGTTTCCTTGAGGTATCACTTAGATAGAGAAGGCAGGGAAAGTATTTGACTCTTTTCCTTAGTTAGTTTTTACAATAGTGAAACATACCTACCTTAGCCATCTCCTAAGATGACTAAGCTCTTTAGTGAACACATGAATTTTTAACATAAATTGTTTTAATTTACTACATTTTTGAAGTCTACATTTTAATATTTATATTTATTTTATGCATATAAATGTGTGTCTGAATGCATGCATGTGTACTATATGCATGCAGTTGCCAACAGAGGCCAGAAGGGGTGTTAGATCTCCTGGAATTGGAGATACAAATGATATTTTTCTCCCTGTAGTAATTTTTCACTTAGGCATTTTTTTTTTTTTACAAAAGCAGACATGTGTGTGCACACATTCATTCTTCCTTTCTCTAAAGAAAGGATAGCTCATTTTGCACAACACATTCTGTATTTGGGTTGCACTTCAGAATGACTCTCGCTCTATGTTGGCACACAGAGCATTTCACTCCTAGCTCCCAGCACTCCAGTGCATGTGTGTGATGTGTTCTAATTTATTCAGTGAGCTCACTGCTGCTGAGACTTTGGGCTAGTCCTGACTTTTCATACTCTCCAGGATACCAGGAAAGTCCTAGCGTGTGTGCCTTGCTTATTTTTGAGAGTATGATTTTTTGGAAGGGATTTCTAGTGCTGAGACTGCTGAAACAGAAGGTAATGCATGTGATTTTGCAAGCTATTTCCAAGTTCTCTGAGGCTTGCACTATGTAGCATCCCACCAGCAAAGAATGTATTACCCCACTTGTGGGTTTGCCTCACTGAGAAGTGAAAAATAGCATTGCAGTGAGGATTTAATTCCCCTCTACACACACACTGTAAGCCATGTGCTCGGAAGGGATTCCTTTGGATGGTAACCCCGTTGGATTGCCAAAGAAGAAAACTTGTTTCCTGGCTACGTTATATATTGTGTAGGGAGCTCTTTTCTCACAGATGGACTTGAATGGTTGAATCCTCATTCAGAGTAGTTGGGAAGTATGAGTTCATGAAAATGGAATAGCCAGCATTCACAAACCAAGATGCTTCAATGAGTCTTCTTAAGCAGTGTATACCATCGCCTGCTAGCAGGGGCATCCATACCATCAAGTACTCAGTGGACATTGTTTAAGAAAGCTGAATCTAATGCTAGACTCAGAGGCCCATGGTGAAATCATGAAGCTGCAGTGCTCAATAGCAAAGGGTGAAGCAGAAAAAGACACCATAACTTTGGTCAAAACCATGTGAATTTACTTTGAAAAGTCCCAGCCCTCCCTGCCCACATAGAAGGAATGTCTGCACCTTGTCTGCATAATCTGTTTGTATTTCAACAATGAAAAACATGCTTGTGTAGAGCATAGACTGATGGAAAGGTCACTGAGAGACTGTCCCACCTAGAGATTCATCCCATATACAGTTACCAAACCCAGACACCATTGTGGATGCCAAGAAGTGCATGCTGAAAAGAGCCTGGTATGGCTGTATCCTGAGAGGCCCTGTCAGAGCCTTACAAATACAGAGGCAGATGTTCACAGTCAACCATTGGACTGAGCATGGGGGTACCCAATAGAAGACTAAGAGAAGGAACTGAAGGAATTGAAGGGATTTGCAACCTCATAGGAAAAACAACATTATCAACCAACCAGACCCCCCGCCCCAGAACTCCCAGGGACTAAGCCATCAACAAAGGAGTACACATGGCTCCAGCTGCATATGTAGCAGAGGGCTGAGTTGTCATTCATCAATGGGAGGAGAAGTCCTTGGTTCTAGGAGGGCTTGATAGATGATCCAGTGTAGGGGAATGGAGGGTGGGGAGGTGGGAGTCGGGAGGTGGATGGAGGAATACCCTGAAAGAAGCAGGAGGAGGGAGGATGTGATAGGGTGTTTCCAGGAGGGAGGGAAAAACAGGAAAGGGGATAACATTTGCAATGTAAATAAAGAAAGTTTCCAATTAAAAAGAAAGAGAGAAAGAAAGAAAGAAAGAAAGAAAGAAAGAAAGAAAGAAGGAAAGAAAGAAAGAAAACAGGGCAATGGTGGCACACGTATTTAATCCCAGCACTTGGGAGGCAGATTTCTGAGTATGGGGCCAGCATGGTCTACAGAGTGAGTTCCAGAACAACCAGGGTTATACAGGGAAACCCTGTCTTGAAAATTTCTATATCCATTCCTCTGTTGAAGGACATCTGGGTTCTTTCCAGCTCCTGGCTATTATAAATAAGGCTGCTATGAACACTGTGGAACATGTGTCCTCATTACATGTTGGAGCATCTTCTGGGTATATGCCCAGGAGTGGAATAGCTGGGTTCTCAGGTAGTACTAAGATAGATAAATCCTTAGCCAAACTAACCAGAGGTCACAGAGAGAGTATCCAAATAAAAAAAAATCAGAAATGAAAAGGGAGCCATAACAACAGAAACTGAGAAATCCAAAAAAATCATCAGATAGTACTACAAAAGCCTATACTCAACAAAACTGAAAAATGAATGAAATGGACAATTTTCTAGACAGATACCAGGTACCAAAGTTAAATCAAAATCAGATAAATGATCTAAACAGTCCCATATCCCCTAACGAAATAGAAACCATCATTAATAGTCTCCCAACCAAAAAAAAGCCCAGGACCAGATGGGTTTAGTGCAGAGCTTTATCAGATCTTCAAAGAAAACCTAATGCCAATACTCCTCAAACTATTCCATAAAATAGAAACAGAAGAAACACTACCCAATTTGTTTTATGAAGCCACAATTACTCTTATACCTAAACCACACAAAACCCAACAAAGAAAAAGAACTTCAGACCAATTTCCCTTATGAATATCTGTGCAAAAATACTCAATAAAATTCTTCAAACTGAATCCAAGAACACATCAAAACAATCATCCATCATGATTAAGTAAGCTTCATCCCAAGGGATGCAGGGATGGTTCAATATATGGAAGTCCATCAACGTAATTCACTATATAAACAAACTCAAAGAAAAAAACCATATGATCATCTCATTAGATGCTGAGAATGCATTTGATAAAATCCAACACCCCTTCATGATAAAAGTCTTGGAAAGATCAGTTCAAGGCACATACCTAAACATAGTAAAATCAATATACCGCAATCCAGTAGCCAACATCAAACTAAATGGAGAGAAACTTGAAGCAATCCCACTAAAATCAGGGACTAGACAAGGCTGCCCCCTCTCTCCCTACCTATTCAATTTTGTACTTGAAGTCCTAGCCAGAGCAATTAGACAACAAAAGGAGGTCAAAGGGATACGAATTGGAAAGGAAGAAGTCAAACTATAACTATTTGCAGATGATATGATAATATACTTAAGTAACCCCAAAAACACCTCCAGAGAACTCATACAGCTTATACACAACTTCAGCAAAGTAGCTGGATATAAAATTAACTCAAGCAAATCAGTGGCCTTTCTCTACACAAAGAATAAACAAGCTGACAAAGAAATTAGGGAAACACTACCCTTCACAATAGTCACAAATAATATAAAATACCTTAGTGTGACTCTAACTAAGCAAGTGAAAGATCTGTACGACAAGAAATTCAAGTCTTTGAAGAAAGAAATCAAAGATCTCAGAAGATGGAAAGGTCTCCCATGCTCATGGATTGGCAGGATTAATATAGTAAAAATGGCCTGAAAGTAATCTACAGATTAAATGCAATTCCCATCAAAATTCCAACTCAATTTTTCACAGACTTGGAAAGAGCAATTTGCAAACTCATCTGCAATAATAAAAAACCTAGGATAGCGAAAACTATTCTCAACAATTAAAGAACCTCTGGTGGAATCTCCATCCCTGACGTCAAGCTGCACTACAGAGAAATTGTGATTAAAAACTACATGGGATAGGTACAGTGACATGCAGGTGGATTAATGGAATAGAGTTGAAAACCCAGAAATGAATCCACACACCTATGGTCACTTGATCTTTGACAAAGGAGTTAAAACCATCCAAGTGGAAAAGAGACAGCATTTTCAACAAATGGTGCTAGTTCAACTGTCGATCAGCATGTAGAAGAATGCAAATCTATCCATTCTTATCTCCCTCTACAAAGCTCAAGTCCAAGTGGATCAAGGACCTCCACATAAAATCAGATACTGAAACTAATAGAAAAGAAAGTGGAGTAGAGCCTGGAGCACATGGACACAGGGGAAAATTTCCTGAACACCAATAAGATCAAGAATTGACAAATGGGACCTCATAAAATTGCAAAGCTTCTGTAAGGCAAAGGACACTGTCATTAGGACAAAATGGCAACCAACAGATTGGGGAAAAGATCTTTACCAATCCTATGTCCAATAGAGGGCTAATATCCAATATATATAAAGAACTCAAAAAGTTAGACTCCAGAGAACCAAATAACCCTATTAAAAATGGGGTACTAGAGCTAAACAAAGAATTCTCAATTGAGGAATGGCTGAGAAGCACCTAAAGAAATGTTCAACATCCTTAGTCATCAGGGAAACACAAATCAAAACAACCTTGAGATTCCACCTCACACCAGTCAGAATTGCTAGGATTAAAAAACTCAGGTGACAGCAGATGCTAGCAAGGTTGTGGAGAAAGAACACTCCTTCATTGCTGGTGGGATTGCAAGCTGATACAACCACTCTAGAAATCAGTTTGGCAGTTCCTCAGAAAATTGAACATAGTTCTGCCTGACGACCCAGCAATACCACTCCTGAGCATATACCCAGAAGATGTTCCAACATGTAATAAGGACACATGCTCCACTGTGTTTATAGCAGCCTTATTTATAATAGCCAGAAGCTAGAAAGAACCCAGATGTCCTTCAACAGATGAATGGATACAGAAAATGTGGTACATTTACACAATGGAGTACTATTCAGCTATTAAAAACAATGAATTTATGAAATTCATAGGGAAATGGATGGATCTAGAGGACATCATCCTGAGTGAGGTAACCCAATCACAAAAGAACATACATAGTATGCACTCACTGATAAGTGGATATTAGCCCAGAGGCTCAGAATACCCAAGATACAATTCATAAACCACAAGAAACTCAAGAAGCAGGATGACCAAAGTGTGAAAACAAAGTGTGGAGCAGAGACTGAAGGAAGGACAATCCAGAAACTGCCACACCTGGGATCCTTCCCATATACAATCACCAAACCCAGACACTATTGTGGAGGCCAGCAAGTGCTAACCGACAGGAACCTGATATAGCTGTCTCCTGAGAGGCTCTGATAGTGCCAGACTAATACAGAAGCAGAGGTTCACAGACATCCATTGGACTGAGCACAGGGTCCCCAATGAAGGAGCTAGAGAAAGGACCCAAGGAGCTAAAGGGGTTTGCAGCCCTATAGGAGGAAGAACAATATGAACTAACTAGTACCCCCAGAGCTCCCAGGGACTAAACTACCAACCAAAGAGTACACATGGTGGGACTCAGGGCTCCAGCTGCTTATATAGCAGAGGATAGCCTAGTCAGTCATCTATGGAGGAGAGGCCCTTGGTCCTGTGAAAGCTCGATGCCCTAGTGTAGGGGAATGCCAGGGCCTGGAAGCGAGAGAGGGTGGGTTGGTGAGCAGGGGGAGGGGAAAGGGAATAAGGGGTTTTTTTCAGAGGGGAAGCCAGGAAAAGGAGAAAATTTGAAATGTAAGTAAAGAAAATATCCAATAAAAAATAAAATTAAAAAAAATAACAAAAAGAAAAAAGGAGGAAAAAAAGTGAAACATGTTTGAAAAATAAAGCTGTCAATTCTTTTGTTTACTTTTGATCCAATTTGGCAATTTAACATTATAAAGTGAGTTTTAAAGTTGTTTTCCAATTATACTTATTTATCTATTTGTATGAGTGTACACAAGTGCTCATACATTGGAATTTTTCTCTAATTAATTGACTCAATGATAAAGATGACAAGAAGCCAATTACTGGACAAGGAGGAGGTGGACCTTCTAGGTAAGAGAAAGGAAGAGGAAATGCAGGAGAAAAGAGTTCCCCTTTTTGTACTTCCAGGGGAGAACAAAAGGAGGCACAATGTAGATCTGTTTTTGTTAGAGCTGGTGGCTGAATCCACCAGAATCCACCACTGGAAGATTTCAACATTGATGAGTTTTGGACGATATATCTCACACCAGCAATTGTGTTATCTGTTGATTCTAAACTAAGATTGTCTGGTGTTCTCCATTTCACAGCAACTCAGGTGGGCCAGAGGGAAAGAACATAGCTGAGCAGAATTTGTCCAGGCTTTAGGATGGGAAGATTGAGCAAGGCCTGAGCTCCAGGGAAAAGGTATTGAACAGAGCATAGGCTGACAAGAGCACACCCACAGCTGCCTGCTGGGACCAAGAGAGCTCTCTCAGAGCTCTGGAGAGGCAGAGCCAGCACTGGTGGGAGAGGTGTTGGCTGGGGAAACTTTTGGTCTCGGTCTTGAGCTATGTGCCAAGCTGGATTGTTTTTTAATAATTTCGCAAACCGGGAAAGGGGATACTATTTGAAATGTAAATACACAAAATATCCAATAAAAAATAAAGTTTTGCACTACACTCATATATGTTCCATGCTCCTGTGTGGAGATCAAAGAACAGCTTTAGTGAGTCCTTTACTGTGTAGGTCCAGGGTATCAAACACAGGATGTTAAGTTTGTTGGTAAGTTTCTTTACATACTGAGCCATGTCACTGGCCCAGACCTTGGGCTGAGCTGTGTACGGCGCCTTGCTGCCCGGATGGCAGCAATAACGACAAAACACCGAGACTTCTTCTCTCCACGGT
>NW_022196891.1:2215787-2216551 GCF_008632895.1 Mastomys coucha
GAAGGTTGCCCGTCTTTGGGTGCCATGGAGCTGGTGCGTTTCGCCAACTCTGAGTGTTTGAGGCGGATTATTGAGGCCAGCCAAACCCTGGGAGATGTGTCATTCTCGATAGCTACCAAGGCTTGGTAAACCACTGCTTTATGTTTAGCATGCTCCCTTTTCATTCTGCAGAGTAACAGAGAACACAACCCAGGAAGACCAGAACTCCCCAGAGTGCTATGCCCACCCACTGTGGTATTGGTTTTGGAAACACCGACAGAATCCTCCATCTCTCGGCTCTGCTTGGCTCTCGCTCAGAGACCCAAATGGGATCTCGGCGGTCCTGTGGAAACACAAAAACAGAGCCTCTCGCCCACGTTAATACCAGATCCTGGCCATGCCATGAACCTGTCAGAATATCTTTCCACTTCATAAATCTCTTCAAGGAACCTCTGCTGCACTGATGACGATCCACAGCAGAAGGCCATCTACATCCAAATTTAAAAATTTTTCTTTTGGGGTACAGCCTTGGCCAATTCCCCTTTTTTGTTTTTGTCAGTAAACATATTTGGAGCCCCAACTATAGGGGTAGCTGATGTAATCATTGGAAAAATCACAGGATGTTCTCTAAAGAAGAATTGAGCATCTTGAAAAACTGGGCAGGCGAGCTGGAGCTCTGACCTCACCCTTCGCCAAACCTCTGTGTGAAAGGAGAGTCCCCACTGTTGATTGGATTATAGGGAGGCACTGACAGCACATAGTCTGGGGGGCCCTTTTCAGTCTCT
>NW_022196891.1:2216925-2227480 GCF_008632895.1 Mastomys coucha
CTCTAGAAGAGCCAGAAAAATTGAAAACAAAGCGCCCATGTTTACTTTTGTTACTTTTCCTTCTCCCTGCAGCTCTAATCTTATGCCTTCTGCCACTCTCTGGAGCCAGTTACTTAAGCTCCTGGCCCAGGTGCGGAAGTTACAATAGCAACAAGCTTACGAGGCTGCTCCACTCACTCGGGGCTCCCCTCTCCTCAGCATTCCCCTTTAGGCTCAACTACCGAGCACTTTCCCTGCTCTAAAGGCAGACTTTATGTCCCTAACCGGGAGCTTTAACTTTGAGGCTCAACTACCGAGCACTTTCCTGCTCTGAAGACAGACTTGTCCCTAACTGGGAACTTTCATTGGGGGCTCAACTTCCCGAGCACTTTCCGATCGATCGCCCTGTTCCGTTGAGAGTTCTGGAGTCTCCTACGGGTCACTTTGACATGAAGTCCCCGTACAGGCCACCACTTGTACGGCGCCTTGCTGCCCGGATGGCAGCAATAACGACAAAACACCGAGACTTCTTCTCTCCACGGTTTACTCAGGAATATTCTTTTGTGTTACAGCTCTCCTAGGTACCCAGGTGTTACAGCTCTTTAAGGTACCTAGGTATTACAGCTCTCCTAGGTTCTTAAGTGTCACAGCTCTTCTTGATGGCACAGCTCTTCTTGGCTCTTCTTGATGTTGCTGCTTCTTCTTCTTCTTCTTCTTCTCCTTTTCCTTCTCCTTCTCCTTCTTATTCTTCTTCTCCTTCTCCTTCTTTTTCTCCTCCTCCTCCTCCTCCTCTTCCTCCTCCTCCTCCTCTTCCTCCTCATTCTTCTTCTTCTTCTTCTTCTTCTTCTTCTTCTTCTTCTTCTTCTTCTTCTTCTTCTTCTTCTTCTTCTTTACCTCTTCTTCTTCCTAGGTGCTGCAGGTCTGCTTGCTTCTGTGGAGTGGCATGGAATGGCTGGAGACAGCCCCTTATATACCCGAGCTTGAGCTGCCAAGTCCTCCTGGATTGTTCCCCGGCAAACCCTCATTAGCATACACCTGCTCGTGAGAGGTGCATGCGCAGCATACACCCGCTCGGGAGGGGCGCATGCGCAGTGGAATCGTCTATTGCTATAGTGTATTGGGAACCAGCACCATCTTGGATTTTACTGTCCAAGCGGCTGCCTACAGAGCTGTTCCTGTCTTCTCAACCTAGCTTGGCCGCAACAAATCCTCCTCTTCTCCCTAAATCTATCTGTTCTGGGTCCTTCATATAAAGAAATGAAATGGCACACTGTACCATCTTCTGGGACTTTCTTCTCTCAGGGAAAATGATCCTGAAGTCTGGTCAGTCTTTTAGAGCGCCTCACCTCACTCTTTCTTACTGCAAGAGCATATTCCATTACATGGATAGGGCACATTTTCTCCTGGCTGTTCTTTCATTGGCTGACATTTTCATACTGTAAATGCATATTTCATCTCAAAATGTGACTATGCCACATTTATTTACTCATTACACACTGAACACTTGAACTATTTCCATTTGTATCTGTGTGTGTGGTATATGCATATGCACATGTTTGTGCAAGTGTGGGGGTGAATATACACATGTGTTCAGTCATGTGGCTACTGGTGATCAACATCAAGTGCTATCTTCTATTGTCCTCTAAATTACCTTTTCTAATGCTTTATATGGTCTGTGTGTGTGTGTGTGTGTGTGAGAGAGAGAGAGAGAGAGGCATGTTTACTTGTGTTTGTGCACACGAGTGTACAGGGATTCTTCAAAAGAAGGATGTTAGATAGCTCGGAGCAGGAGTTACAGGTTCTTTTGTGAGCTGCTCAGTGTGGGTGTTGAAATGCAAACTCTGGTCCTCTGATAGAGTAAGTGGTCTTAACTGCGGAGCCATTTCCCTAGCTATCTTGGTTTCTGAGACAGGCTTTTGCCACTGATGCTGGATTCACTAACTGGAGATATGCCTGTCTCTGTCTCCTCCCTCTTCCTACCGTTTCTCCAGGGGGAGGAGGGACACGGCGGGGTTGGGTACACAGCCACACTTGGCTTGTTATGTGGACTCTGCCAACCCCAAATGAGGTCCTCACACTTATGTGATAAGCACTTTACCCAGCTCCCTGCTTCTCTTTTGTTCGGCTGTAGAGTAATGCTGCTGCGAACATTTGTGCCCTTACTTTGAGCAGACTGGTTGGAAGTCCTGGATTTCACTTTTTGAAAGTCATTCAGGAGCACTGGCATCTGTCTCTTTGTATGCCTACTGCTAGTATTCTGTCTAAACTCCACCCCACAGTTGCCTGGCAACAGCCAGGTATGCTCCTCCCCACAATTACCTGGCAACAGCCAGGTAGACCTGACCCACTATAAAAGGGGCTGCTTGACCCTCCTCTCTCTCTTGCCTCTCTTTCATGCTCTCTTGCTCCCTCTTACTCCTCCTCTCTCCCCATTCCCATCCCCCTCTTCCCACGTGATCATGGCCAGCCTCTACTTCTCTAGGCTAGGACCAGAACAAGAAAGCTGGCAGCAGTAGCATAAGATCGTGGTGACAGAAAATGAGTTTGTCCAGGTAGGTTCAGGCCTGTGACACAAACTGAGCATGCAGGCCGTGAGAACAGGCCAGGGGTGTGGGAGCATGGATAGGTAAACATTTGGGCCTTTTTCCATTTACCAGACAGCTGGCAGTATGTGTGAAGTTCCCTGAAAATATACATCGCAGCACCCGTTGAGTGATGGGAATGTTACTGAACTATTTATGCCTACATCCCGAGAAGAGGTCAGTGTACAGCCAAGCTAGAAATTCAGGTCATCATGTGAATAACTAGGGGCTATGGCAGCAATTTCCCAGAAATCATCAGAAGGCGGTTCAACCTAGTACCAGGAATTTTGTGCCAGCTGCAAGAGCTCGAGGGATTTAGGAACTGCTTTCAAGAAGAGAAGTCACCCAAGGGTCTAAGTCTTAACTCGTGGGTCAGTCAGGAGGCCGGTCATAAGGACTCCGCATTGAAACACCAACCCCTCAGCCCAGAAAAGGCACATTGCAGGCTTGGTGGCGGTAGTGGCTGGCCCACAGGTTACAACCCCAGGGCCAGTGGGTGGGGGCAGAACCATGCTATGGGCCAGCGGTGGCTGAGGCACCTCTCTCTGGTCAGGTGGTCAGCGGGTCGGGGCCTGGTGATTCTGGCTGTTGAAGTCCTCAGTGGGTGGGTAAAAGGAATCACCCAAAGTTTCGTATCCTAGCAACACGCTTGTGCTGCTCAGCACTGCTAGCCTTTACTGTAAGTCCGGGGGAGAGAGAAAGAGAGGGAGAAAAGGAGAAAGGGAGGGGGTCCCTCGTGTGTGCAGGAAGGTGGGGAGGTGGAAACTCAAACAGGGACCAGTGGAGCACAAACTGGCTGAGGGAGCCGAGCACAGGGTCCAGGCGAGACTGATCTGATGCAGAGCCTAGAGAGAGAGAGAGGCTGGGAGGGGCGGGGGAGGGGGCAGAGTCCCTGGCAGGGGCCGGAGCCAGACCTGCTTTTCAGGCAAACCGGCTGAACTAGCAGCTGCAGCAGGCCACAAATGAGGGAGGGGGGAGATGGAAGTCTAACACTCAGAGCCAGTGTGGCTGAGTCCGAAAACAATTGTCCAGGCCCTGCCTGGAATTCTTAGCCGCGAGAAAGAAACCCGTCTCCAAGGAGAGGGAAATCTCACACAAGGTAAAAAGTTCTAAAACGAGGGTCAGGGCAGCACAGGGGCAGCTTCGAGCTCAAGAAATCCTTGGGACCATGTGGACGGTTGCTCTGACCATTGGGGGGTGGGGCTACCAGATCTGGGCTAGCGATCGTGGATCTCTTTTGGTAGCGGAGGTGGGATGCAAACCTGCAGAATTTCTAGATCTGAGTTACTGCATTAGATGATGTGTTTATATATAAAAAAAAAAAGAGATATAAGATATGTTCTATGGGGGGGGTGTGGTGAGATATGGGAGAAGGGGATGTCTCAGCGGGCCCATGCCGAGGCATCCCTTCCCCCTGAGGGACCAGTCACAGGACGGTATAGTATAGAATAGAATTTATTCAGGGCATGGGGAGAGGAGTTAAGAAGGCAGTAGAGGTAGAATAAGGCAGAGAGAGGGAGACAGAGAGACAGAGAGGGAAGGAGAGAAGAGAGAGAGTGGAGAAGTAGAGGCTAGTAACGTGAGAGAAGGGAGGAAATGGGGAGAGAGAGGAAGCATGAGAGCAAGAGGGCAAGAGAGAGAGGCAAGAGAGAGAGGAGGGGCATGCAGCCCCTTTTATAGTGGGTCAGGTCTACCTACTACTACCACTACTAGTAGCTGTCACACAGAAAGACAAAATGTGTTTAGCTTAGTACCACCTGCTCTTGGTGCTTGTGCCTACAATTGCTTAATGGCAGGTTCCAATTTTTAGCCAGGAATAAACACCGTCTTGCCTGCCTTCCTCAGATTCTCCCTGTCCCCGATTTTCATACATCAGACCATTTGGAGATGAGCCTTTTCTCTTGGTGCCCAGGCTCTTCCATGAGCCTGGCTCCCAGCCCCCACACACCGAGCTCCTAACTGCTCTCATTATCTCAGCATTTATCAGAGTGTTAAGGCTGCAGGGCTTCCTCTCTGGTTTCTCAGCTCTCTAAGCTTCTTTTTATTATACCTTTCTCAATAAAAAGATCATTTCCCGATAGAGAACAAAAGCACCATTGAGTCGTTCTGAGTGGTTCCGTGTTAGGTGTTTACAAGCTAAACTTCCCTCCTGCCTAGGAGTTGTCTTCCTGATTTCTGACTCTGGTGGGAAAATAAAGTCCTTTAGGTTGGTCTCCACATCTTTCACAAGTCCTGATCAAGAGAGCTTCCTGAAGCGGTTCTTAGGGGTCCCGTTCCCGTTTCTATGTGTTTTTGCACAGCTGGCTATAAGGCCATGGACCTCAGATACTACGAATCTTAGAGTCATTTCTGAATGCTAATGGAATCTCCTTGCTTCTCTTTGGAGAGCTCTAGGAGTAGTCTAACTGCTGTCTCTTCTCTGCTACCCCACTTTTCTCCAACCCTTTCCTTCCAGCCAGCTCTGTGGAAAGGTAGCCAGCCAGCCACATGTCTCAAGTGCTCTACTCCATCTCCAAACAGGATAAGGAATATTTTCGTAATCATCAAGGTAATGTAGTTCTGGTTGGGGCAGGGAACAGATGGTGGCTGAAAAATCATGAAGAAATTCTTTTTAAGATCTTCACCATCTCTAGAAGTTCACCTCTAAAGCCCATCACAATGCAGTTGATTCTGTCCTCTCTCAGTCACCCTGGAGACGAGCAGTGAGGCCTCCTTTCCCTCAGCTCTGTGAATGCTCCTAGTGCACAGAGATAGGGTCCTCATTCCTTTCTGCATCCTGTATCTTCCTGCTTTACAGGAAAGATGCCAGAATCAGGGAATTTGGACTACAAGTCAGAATTTCCCTTACTCCATAAGCCTCCTCCTCCTGTGTGCACAGGGCTCATTCCATTCGAGAGCTCACCCGGCAGCCACAGGGATGTCTGAAATGGCAGTTCTATTCAGGGTCAACTGTAATGATACAGTCTAATACATGCACAGCTACACTCCGGCACAAACACACATAGCCAGTGCTTGCTATTCACAGTAGAAGACTGCACTGGCAAATACGAAGCCATTGCCACCAAGGGAAACCCAGGTTGGTTTGTTTCTGCTTTCCTTCAGGTTCAGTGAACACAGCCCTGTTTCATGTTGTTTTCCTTTTAAAGATGCCTCGTTAAATAGCTGTTGTGAATCCGCTAACACGGAACTATGACGATCAGCACTGTATGACTCCTGCCCAGCCAGCCTTCTCCGGCACACTTATTTTCTCAATAAGATACATCTCAGTCATCCTGTAGTTTAGCTCATACGCAGCACTTAGCACAAAAAGTGTCAGAATCACCACAAAAAGTGCGAAGCTATGGTACCAAGAAGACTGAAGAGAAAAATCACTTAAGACATGAAAACTAAATTAAGAAGACAGACTGGATATATTGGGTGACCCAAAGTCGAACCATTCTGTGTTTCAAATGATGCAGAAGAGCCACAAAGTACCAATTTTGAAACCTTGAGTTCATTTTTTGTGAATAGACTAAGAGGGAATTTTCAAGTAATGGAAACTGGTTGGATACAACACACACACACACATACACACACACATACACACACACACATACACACACACATACACACACATACACACACACACACATACACATGTACACACACACACCTGATACCACGCACTTGCAACATACTTACACGGCAGCAGCTGGGGGTCTTGGCGTTTGTCTCACTGGTATATGCACCATGCCTAACAAAGGACAGGACTTTAGAGGCCAACAGTAAACATGTGTTTGATAAGTAAACAAATCACTGAAAGTCCCACAAGGTTGACTGTACACTCACAGAGAGCACACTCCAGAACATAGTCTGTAGAGGGTAGACATTATCTTACAAAAGCTACCATAGCTTCACCTGGAATGAGGTAAATAATAAATTATCTTGTGGTGATGCTGATGATCACCTTCGTAACCTTTATGGGTTAAAACACATTCACACAGCTCCAAGACTGTATTGTTGTGTATCAGCAGATGGTTGATTCAACGTTGTCAACAATCTCTTTGGAACAGTTTTGTTTTTCATAAAGCCCAAAGAAAAACTGAATGGGTTAGTGCACAGACCCAGTTATGTTTGCTTGGCCTCACTCGGGTTCTATTTTTGTAATCTATTTGGACTTTCGAAGGCCCAAAGAGAGACCAAGAGTTCATGAATGTATTTTGGAAGGGCTCAAGATGGGTTGAAGAGGAAAATTGGCATAGCGCTATCTAGTGATCAACAGTAAAACATGGGACCATTGAGGTGGGTTTGGACCATGTGTTGGCTAATTTCATGTCAACTTGACACAAGCTATAATTATCGGAGGTGAGGGAACCTAAAGTGAGACATTACCTCCACGAGATTGATTTGTAGGCAAACTATAGGGCAATTTCTTAATAGAAATGGGGGCAGGCCCAATCCATAGTGGGTGGAACCACCCCTGGGCTGCTGGTGTTAGAAACAGGCTAAGGAAACCACCCACTGAGGAACAAGCCAGCAAGCCTCACTCCTCCACCGCCTCTGCACTGCTCCTACCTCCAGATTCCTGCCCTGTTTGAGTTCCTGCCCTAACTGCTTTTCACAATGAACTGTTGTACGGAAGTGTGAGTGAAATAAACTTGTTCCTCTTCAGGGTTCTTTTATTCTCAGTGTATTGTCGTAATAATAGAACCCCCCAACAAGAACAGTCGATTAGATTCTCCTTATGTACCTGAACTTGGGTTGCTTTTCTTGTGAGAGGTTTATGGATGCAGAAAACAAAAGGTCAGAGAAGGGAGCTGGAGAGAGCTCAGTGGCCGAGAGGGCTTGTGTGCAAGCATGAAGACCTGAGTTCAAATCTCTAGCAACAGGTAAATATCTGGGGGTTAGGCAGAAGGGATGAGGGCTGGAGACTGGAAGATTGTTGGGTCTTGCCAGTTGCCAGCTTGTTAACATGATCAGGGTCTAATCCAGGTGTTTCCAGGGTTTTGGTTGCTTATCCTAAAAACTGAAAAGAAGAGCTCACACATTTGCAAAAGAAGTAAGATGGTTTTCTTCGGAGCAAATTGATAGTACAGAGCATAGAGGGACACACTGTTGAAAGGACCAGTGGTGGGCCACATGAGTGAGGGGCTCATGGTCTATTAATGTTCAGGGCTTTCTTCTGAAAAGAGTTCAGCGAGTTTGGTTACTTAGGGACAGATTGGATGATTCTCTGTCTTGATTGATAGATAACATCACATACTACTCATTTTTCCTGCTGCATATGTCCCTTCCCAGATACATCTGGTTTTAATCATATGCATGCCCCATTATGCATAGGCATAGGAGAGTAAACAGAGGATTGTGCCTAAAGTTTACTAGAGGACACCCCAAAACCACTTCAGGCTAGGTGGGCCTTTTTATTTTTCACACTCCCATACAGTGGAAATACACTTAAACTGAAATTGTAAACTAGACTGTTACTAGGGGTACGGAAAATTATATGTAAGAGCACATGTAGCCTGGTGCTGGTAGGGGCTTGAGGTTGCTAGGTGTACTGCTTGGAGGGTGTGTGTGTGCACAGAGCCTGCAGGTGAAGGAACTAGGTTGCTAAGTGCATTAACACAAGAGGAACTGTATGTGAAGAACCAAATTTCAATGGGGTCTCAAGCCTCCAGTACCACCTATGCCTGCCTCAAACCCAGGTACAGAGTCAGTGAGAGGCAATGTTTCAAGAGAATATGAAGCATACATGTACATGTACAATACACACATTATACACACAGAGAACACTAGATTGGTGAGAGTCACTGTGGACATCTTTGATAAATATATTTCATGAGCTTTAGAATCATATGTGATTTTTAAATCCCACCTCTGTTACTAACAAGCGATGCAACAAGATGCAAGATGCTTAGTTACCCACGTCCTGTGTAAAATGGGAATAATCATTATACTATGCTCATTTCAGGGATTCAACAAAATAACGCATACAAACCAATCAACACAGGGGCTGCCACATAAGCTATCAACAAGCAGCGCTAGGTGTTTGTGCTGCTGCTTGCAGAAAGGAGTGCGGTATTTGTTCAAGGAGCACTTTCTGTTGCATGCCGCCTTAGGTTTTCAGCAGTCAGGCACAGTGCATACGCAGTCAGAATGCTGTGTGCCTTAGAGTGGGTTCTCCTGAACAATCTATACATGATCTTCCTTGAACTGATACGTGTCAAGGAAAGGAGAGTACTGGGTAAAAGGTCTCGGAGGAGAGTGTGCTCATTTCTAGCGGGATCTGCGTGTGCGGAGACAAAGGTTACATTATAGCAGGTCATAGCTGTTCCTTTTATGCCTGCTAGACAGAACAGGTAAAAAGCTAATGACATATAAATCTAAAGGTGTTCCAAACAAATAGCAGGCCCAGACAGTCATTCTGAGGAAAGACACATCCCTTGGGGAACTGGAGAGGTGGCTTAATGGTTAAAAGAGCCTATTGTTCTTACAGAGGACCTGGGTTTGGTTCCCAGCAACCATGGCAGGCAGCTCACAACTGCCTCAGAACTCTATCTGCAGGGAAGTCTTTTGGATCCTGTGGGCACCTGCACTCTTATGTGCACGTCACAACATACTGGCATGCACATATATATGTGATTTAAAAATAAATGCATTGTAAAGATCAGAGCCAAAGAGTGAGACATGGTACTCTCCTCTGGTATGTGCCTGCCATTCACCATGGTCCATGAAATGGGAATGTGAGAACATCTCACCAATGTGAGAACATTCTAACCCCGTTAGGGTTAGAACTTGTGGTTTGTCCCTGCCTATTTCTTACGGACAGATGTGTTAGTCTGACCTTCAGTTCTTCTGAAGGAAGTGGATCTTTTCCTTTGTGCAACCAAGATGTAAGTTAAAGTGAGGTCATGCAGGAGGTGGGTGGCACCCAATGCAGTATGAGTGGTCCTAAAAGAGGAATGGAAGAGACACGTGTCATGTGAAGATGGACGGTCACAGAGGGAAGATGTTGAGGGGACTCACTAAGGAGGCTACACAACCCTGCGATCGCAGTGACCTGTGCACAGTAGCGGAGTTAGAGAAAACTTCACTCACACAGCAACAAGGGGACAGACACAGAACATTCTCTCCAGAAACAGAGCAGCCACAGTGACACCTTCACCTCTGACTCTGGCTGCCTGTGTCACGCTACCAGCCGATACTACTGGACATAGCAGCTATAGGCAAGCGTCCTCTATTCCAAGAGGATAAAAATTCCTACAGAGCTGAGTGGTGGATGTTGATCAGAGAGGGCTTTTTTTTTTCCATTTTGTTTTGCACATGATTGTGTACATGTGTGTGTGTGCATGTGTATGTGGTGTGTATGTGTGCTCCCGTCCACATGTGTGTGGGTGCTCATTTGTGGGCATGCAGTCATACACGGATAGGCCAGAGGTTAACAGTCAGCTGTCTTCCTCCATTGCACTATGCCTTACCTATTAAGTAAGGCATGGTCTCTTATTTAAAGCGAGTTTGCCAGTTCTGTGAGCCTAGCTAGGCAACTTGTTCTGGAGACCGGGTCTCTACCTGCTGCCGACTGGACTGCTACCCTGCGCATGAATTTACATGGGTGCTAAGGATCCCAGCTCACTTGAAAGGCCAGCACCCGAGCCACCGAGCCGTCTCCCCAGCCTGCTGAGTTCTTGTTATCCGACATTCTAACCTTATGAGATTTCAGAATTACAGCAACTTGCCTCTTAACAGGAGGAGCTGGAGGCTGGAGGCTGTTCCTACTGTACTGAGCAGCTGTTAAAGTGGGAGGCAACGAGGCCCTCTGCAATGCTGGCCTCACCAGAGTGGCTGAAGACTGGGAATGTTCCTCTTGGGTTGGCTGAGAGTGTTTCTGAGGACGTTTATTAATCTGGCAGTGCCTGATCTTATAGAAACTTCTAGGCACTTCTCATCCCTTTCCCTCTTACCTGACTTTCCCAGGCATCTAGTATATTCCCTCCCTCCCTCCCTCCCTCCCTCCC